>NC_141024.2:4715000-4950000 GCF_052040795.2 Danio rerio
ATATAAGTTTTTTTTTTCTTTTTTAAAATATTTCCCAAATGATGTTTAACAGAGTAAGTAAATTTTCACAGTATGTCTGATAATATTTTCTCTTCTGGAGAAAGTCTTATTTGTTTTATTTCAGCTGGAATAAAAGCAGTTTTTAATTTTTCAAACACCATTTAATGTCAACATTATTAGCCCTTAAGCTATATATTTTTCGATAGTCTGAATTAACCATCGCTATACAATGACTTGACTAATGACCCTAACCTGCCTAGTTAACCTACAGTAATTAACCCAGTTAAGCTTCTAAATGTCACTTTAAGCTGTATAGAAGTGTCTTGAAAAATATCTAGTCAAATATTATTTACTGTCATCATGGCAAAGATAAAATAAATCAGTTATTAGAAATTAGTTATTAAAACGATTATGTTTAGAAATGCTTTGAGAGTACAAGCACTTGTGGAAATTTTTAGTCAAGTAAAAGTAAAAGTAACAATCTTAAAAGTTACTCGAGTAAAAGTAAATAAGTACCTTATAAAAAAATTACTCAAGTAATTAGTTACTTAGCAAGAAGGTCGCTGGTTCGAGCCTCGGCTGGGTCATTTGCCATTTCTGTGTGGAGCTTGCATGTTCTCCCCGTGTTTGCGTGGGTTTCCTCCGGGTGCTCCGGTTTCAACCACAGTCCAAAGACATGCGGTACAGGTGAATTGGGTAGGCTAAATTGTCCATAGTGTGTGAGTGTGTGTGTGTGTGTGTGTGTGGATGTTTCCCAGAGATGAAAACTTGAGAAATTTATGAAGCACTTTCTGAAGGCAAGTTTCAGTATAAAACAATTAATGTCACATCACCAGACAATCCAGCGTTTCCTCAAGAGTTTCAACTAATTTCTTTTGTTTCATTTCTAACTTTCGACTTTTGTTTTAATGGAATTTGATACCCCATGGTGAACGGAAAGAAAAACCTCTGCATTTCATGACTCGGTGATCCTTTAAGATAACCAAAAATCGCTGCTTACATGGTAGACTCTTAATCAGAGTGTTATCTTAAACAAAAATTCTAATAAACAATTTTATTTTGAATTTAAATACTTTTTTGTCCTGCATTTACGTTAATTTTACATTTGAATAACCAAAATTACAAGTTTTAATCTTTTAAATGTGATTAATCACGATTAATTGCAAAAAAAACGATTAATTAGGTTTTTTTTTTTTAGCGATTGACAGCACTAGTATAGACACAATCTGACATATAAAAGATCCTCCATCTATTAAACAGAAAGCCATATTCTTCCTCCTGCACTCCATCCATAAATACACACACATGCAGTTGAAGCCAGAATTATTTGCCCTCCTGCGAATTTTTGTTTCACTTTCAAATATTTCCTAAATGATGTTTTTCAGAGCAAGGAAATTTTCACAGTATTTCCTATAATATTTTTTCTTCTGGAGAAAGTCTCATTTGTTTGATTTCAGCTGGAATAAAAGCAGCTTTTGATTTTTTTTATCCCATTTTGAGGTCAATATTATTTGCCCCCTTAAGGAATTATTTTTGATTGCATACAGAACAAACCATCCTTATACAATGACTTGTCTAATTACTCTAACTTTACCCTAATTAATCTAGTTAAGCCTTTAAATGTCACTTTAAGCTAACTAGTATCCTGAAGAATATCTACTCAAATATTATGTACTGCCAACATGACAAAGATAAAATAAATTAGTTATTAGAAATGAGTTATTAAAACTATCATGATTATAAATGTGAATAAAGAAAAACTTGAAATTGGGGGAAAACATACAGGGGGCTGTAACTTGCATGCATGAACAAAACCTGGGTTTAACCCACTGATGATCTCCACTTCCTCCAGAACCTGGTGATAATCATGAGCATGCTGGTGGCCTGGCTGATCCCGGACATGCCCAAAAACATCAGTGAGCAGTTAAAGAAGGACAAGACTCTTCTAGTGGACGTCTTCCTGAACGAAGAAAAGGAGAAGCTGCAGCTGATCCAGAGCCTGTTCTCCAAAGATCTGACCAACAAGCAGCAGGAAGAGCACCAGCAGCAGGTTTCGGATAAAACCTCGCTGCCTCTCCAGCAAAGCCAGCCTGGCTTTCTCCCTCCGTCCTCATCCCCTGCCTCTACAGCTCCTCGAACCCGAGCACGAGCCGCCAGCTTCAGTCAGTTCACCCGGCAGATGTCTATGTCTCCCCGCAGGGACGTCACCCAGCACACGGCGGTGTGACGGGACGCTGGACAAGTCTTGGAGGATTTGCTAAAGCGTGAGGCTTGAGTTTTGGGAATCAGGTGCCCGCGTTTGTTCTCCTCTTTTATTTTTGTTTTTTTCCACACCGGAGCACTGGACTGTACATTTCGAAAGTCTGTCTCGGATGTTTCAGCCACGTCTCAAACTTTCGCAATAGGGGGACGCAATCATTCCATATGCATTGCAAAACACGCGATGAACGCAGGATGTTTATCGAATAAAAAGAGCGCTGCGCACATATTGGTGACGTCTTGCAGAATCTGTTACATGCTGTCCAAACTGCACATTGTCCACAAGATGTAGCATATTAACGGCAAATAATAATAATAATAATCGTTTTCTCAGGTAACAGCGGCACTGTAGGCTGTACTCGTTCATTAATGACCGCTCTTGGATTAAGCAAGACTTTGGTAGTAGGTTAAGGTGCAACGATGACAATTTCAATCTTGGACGTATTCTGTCAAACTCTCTCTCAAAACCATGCAGCCCTTTCGTAATGTAATACATTCAAGTCGCCATGAAATCGAGGTAAAGATTGAGTTTTTTTCTGCTATTGTGACTTGGATTTGGTCCTGAAATGAGAGAACGATGCTTGACTTTGTTTTCCATCATCAATCATGCTTTTTCCAATCGCATTTCGGAGTAGATTGGATTGTTGATAGATGGACATGTTTAATAAAATGAAGGAAGAAATGAGATGCCCTCATACGCCCACCCCAACAGACTGATAGCACCACCCTAAAGGAATTCCATGGGACCAGGAAGTAAAGAAAATTCTTTTGGAGTAGCAGGGAAGATTATGGTATTTGATTAAAGTTTGTGCACAGAGACATTATTTACACTGCAAAAAAGGCTTTTCTTACTTAGATTTTGTCTTGTTTCTAATCCAAAAATTGAACGATTCATAACCTCTTAAGGCCCAAGGTGTGTTTTTACGTGAATTTTTTATTTCTCTTTTGCCACTTGGACTTATTAGAACCTAATTAGAATAAAAAGCTAAGTATCATCTTTTGATATGATGTACTTTTAGAGAAAAATGATGTCCATATGTGGACTTGTGGTCCCAATTTACATAAAACACTTTTTCTCAAAAAAGGTTTATGCAAATTTAAGATGATTTTTTTTTTTTTGACAATTAGAGAGTAAAAACAACATTTTTTCCCCATTTTGGAGAGTTAAAATAGTGTTTGGGACATCTCATATGCTGCAAAACAGTTGCAGGATGACACTGTATGTCTGTAACCAAATATAAAGCATTCAAAGTTCTCTGTGGTCGTTAAAAATCCCAGGATGTCCTTCGAAAACGAGTAGGGGTTCAACCCCAGCATCCTGGCCAAATCTGCCCACTGGCCTTTATCCATCATGGCCTCCTAACCCTCGCAATATCATAATTGGCTTCATCACTCTGTCTTCTCTCCATCAATCAGCTAGTGTGTGGTGTGCGGTCTGGCACAAAATGGCTGCCAGGTGGATGCTGCACACTGGTGGTGGATGAGGAGATTTCCCCCACTTGTGTAAATCACTTTGAGTGTCTAGAAAAGCGCTATATAAATGTAAGGGATTATTATTATTATTATTATTATTATTATTATTATAAAGTATTTTAAATAGCCACTTAAGAGCTAAAATATGCTGTCCACATAAGAAGACAATCGGGCCCCCAGCATATTAGTGTTGTTTTAAGAAACAATATGCCACATTTTACCCAAGTTTTTAGCTTTAAACCAACTAAATAATCTGCCAATGGGGTAAGCAAAGTAATCTTGTGTTAGAAGGAAAACACAAGAATATTTTCAGAAAATAAAATCACTTTATTTTGGCATATTATTTTATGTTTAGATCGTCTAGAAAATGCTTCTTGATTTAAGAATTGTTAGTTATTTGCACTAGAAACAAGACCAAAAATCTAAGTAAAGCATTTTTTGCAGTGTATAACAAGAACTACTATTTATACACTACCTGACAGAACTCTTGTCGCCTATCCAAGTTTTGGGAACAACAAATAATAACTTGACTTCTAGTTGATCATTTGGTATCAGAAGTGGCTTCTATGACAGGCAAAGGCCTCTAGATTACGCTTATTTCGCCAAAATAAAATATGATCATGCCTTGATTTTCAATATAGTAGAATGACTTGAATCACTATTGTGTATGACTCCCATGAGCTTGGAGGACTGCATCCATACTGTACATCTCTGCAATGGCTCTAATAGATTAGATAAAGTCATCTGGAATGGCAAAGAAAGTGTTCCTGCAGGACTCCCAGAGTTCATCAAGATCCTTTGGATTCATCTTCAATGCCTCCTCCTTCATTTTACCTCAGGCATGCTCAATAATGTTCATGTCTGGTGACTGGGGTGGCCAATCCTAGAGCACCTTGACCTTCTTTGCTTTCAGGAGCTTTGATCAGGAGGCTGAAGTATGAGAAGGAGCGCTGTCCTGCTGGAGAATTTGCCCTCTCCTGTGGTTTGTTATGTAATGGGCACAAATGTCTTGATCCCCCAGGCTGCTGATGTTGCCATTTGTTTTGCAGATCTATCGCACGCCCCCATACTGAATGTAACCCCAAACCATAAATTTTCCTCCACCAAACTTGACTGATTTCTATGAAAATCTTGAGTCCAAGCGAGTTCCAATAGGTCTTCTGCTGTATTTGTGATGAGTGGGATGCAGTTCAATCTACCTTCTGCCACTTTTCCAAATGATCAACTAGAAGTCAAGTTATTATTTGTTTATCTTATAACTAGGATCAATGACAAGACTTTTCTCAGGTAGCAAATTCTGATTTCATGGCGACTTCAAGGCAATGTAATTAAACTTGCGTTTGTCAATCCTTATATTTAAGCTATGCCTCCTCCTGGGCTGTAGATTGGGATCACACACACACAGCATTGGCTGTATTTATGGTCATGGAGCAGCTGGTCTTTTTTTTGTGCCATGTCAATGATAATCCTCCCATGAGTTCTGCCGGTGTGGGAAGGTTACTGTCATCCAGGGAGGAAGCAAAGGATGGATGTTGTGTGCCAACATCTGGCCATCAAGTCCTCATTCACTATGCCTCATAGGACTTAATATCTCATGCAAGAAGAATAAATATTTAATCCCAATTATGCGCAAGTGGATTTTCTTTCTTGTCCCTGTAGGCATCGAGTCCCGCGGGGTCAGTTCACTAGCGTTCTGATATCCAGGTTGTTTTGTTCGACTCTAATACTCTGATGATTGGCACACATGCTTAACAAAGCCAGCCCTTTTCTGTTCTTACTGGAGTGAAATGCTTTTGTGTTGTGCACCCCCTCCCCAGAGCCATATTTGATTTATCCCTGGGGGTCTGAACTTTACAAGAGGATTAAAGTCTTGACAGATACGATGAAGTCAACCCTATGGGCTTCATAGTTTCATTATACAGCCAGGCTCAATGTACACGTAAATATTTGCATTACACACAGATTAAAAAGCGTAAATGTGGGCAAAAGTTAAGCAGCTCAAGTGCATTAGATTGCTGGCATGCATTTTAACAGCTTGTCCTATATATTGGTCATCTGTTTAAGGCACGTTAACCCATTTGGACACTACTGATGCGATTTAAAGGGATAGTTCACCCACAATGTAAAATTCAGTCCCACACTTTTCACTTGTGCAGACGTGTTTTTAAGTTGCTTTATATTTTTGAACATAAAAGCAGATCTCTCAAAGAAAGCCGAAAACCTGTAACCATTGACTTCTATAGTATTTGCTTTTCCTACATTGGAAGTCAATGGTTGCATGTTTTCAGATTTCTTCAAAATGTCGTTTTTTTAGGTTCAAAAGAATAAAGAAACTCAAACAGGCTCTCAACGAGTGAGTAAATGGTGAATAGATTTTCATTTTTGGGTGAACTATCCCTTTTAATTGACAGTATGTAGATGTCATTAAAAGTTGCACAAGCTAATTTGATAATAATGACAACTGATAATTGCAACACAGGCTTATTGTGAATACGTAACTCTGTCTACATTTCTGGAGAGCACGTAATATGTACCCAGAGGTAAATCTGGCTGCATTTCGTCTTTAAAATGAGCGCTACAGGGTGAAATGATGGCACAGACGGCTTCTGTTCCTGATATCAACTGACTTTTATGATGGCTTTTCTGCTGTGTCCAGTTTGCCAAGTATCTCGCTGCATACGTCATTAGATTTAGGACGCAGAACAGAGTTGACCGAGACGATGGGGTTAAAGTCTGCTAAAAAACGGTTTCAGAAAGCAGATAAAATAAAAAATATATAAAATAAATAAAAGGCTGAAAACATGGTGAAATCACGCAGCCGTGACGGCTTTTCTTTATCAACACTCTCAGAAATAAAGGTACGCGAGCTGTCACTGTGGTGGTACCTTTTCAAAAGGTAAAAATTTTTACTTTAAAGGTCCATATTAATACCTCAAAGGTACATATTAGTACTTGAAAAGTATAAAAGTGTTCCTCTTAAAATTTTTTGGTAACTTTTGAGGTACCAATATGGACCTTTTAAATACAAATGTGTACCATTTGAAAAGATACCACCCCAGTGACAGCTCGCGTACCTTTATTTCCGAGAGTGTAGATTGCTCTTGAAAACACTATCGATTAGGTTTAGGGAAGGGGGTGGGTAGGTCAGTTGATCAGACAGTCGATCAACATCAAGCTGACCTAGGGTGCGTTTCACAAACAGAGATGTAACTCACGGCTGAATTATCATAGTACGATGCATCGTTTGGGAAAAGAACGATGTAGTGATGAGTGTTTCTCAAAACCCGTAGTTACTCTATCACAGATCCATCGTTTGAACCACATTCGCAGTTTGCGAATGTTCGTAGGAACGATGGATATGGGAAATGCCAAATCAACAAACTATGCTTGTAACAACGGAACTTGTGACCTTAGTTGGCTAACGAATGTTTTCAAAAACGCACACCTGGTCGACTAAAGTGTATAATGTGCCCTCTAGTGGATTTATGTGAGAAGAAGACGTGTGAGAGAAATTTGAGATCACATCGGCTTCTGGCGGATTTGCAAGAACAAAAACTGCGAGCAGACGTACCTCCGGTTATATATTTCAATGTCCCCACAAATGTAGGGTATGTATCCGCAATGAGCCTGGGTTAGATATTATGTGCAGCTTTAAGGAAAAACTAAATATTATGCAATCTTGCAAAGTATTACTTTTATCCAATTAGTAGTTTTTAGTAGGTTACTGATACAACTTAAGTGAAAGTGCATGACGTAAACCTATACAGTCACTTTATTTAGTGCTATTACAGTAAGTGCAAATATTCGTTACAATTAATCACACCCAAAATGTGTGTGTACTGTGCATATTTAATATGTATATATTAATACACACACACACACATACATATATATATATATATATATATATATATATATATATATATATATATATATATATATATATATATATATATATATATATATATATATATATATATATATATAAATTTTTTTTTTATTTGTCCATATATATATATATGTATATATATATGTATATATGTATATATATGTGTGTGTGTGTGTGTGTGTGTGTGTGTGTGTGTGTGTGTGTGTGTATATATATATATATGTGTGTGTGTGTGTATATGTATATATATATATATATATATATATATATATATGGACAAATTAAAAAATCTATGTAAATATTGTTTTGTTTTAATGTATAAGTGTGTATTATCCATACATAATATATACATACGTTTATTTTGTATGTGATTAATCACCGTTGATCTTTATTTACACTATTATTTACAATTTGCTAGTACAAAGGTGAACCGTCTTTTGCCTTCAGAACTGCTTTAATCCTTAATGGCATAGATTCAACATAACTAGAAACATTTATCAGAGATATTGCTCCATTTTGACATGACAGCGCCACACAGTTGCTGCAGATTAATCATCTGTACTTCCATGATGTGAATCTTGCTTTCACTAAATCCCAAAATTGCTCACTATGAGCATGTTAAACTCCCTGCAATATTTAAGAAAGCAGTTTGAGATGATCTGAGCTCTGAGATGTGTTGTCCTTCAAAAGATGTGGTCATAATAGCTCAATGCTCAGGTAGACTGTGGTTTTTAAACTTTAGATACAAGGAAAGATGCATCCATGCCTTTATGTTGTTTACACCAAATTATGAGCTTAATCTTGCATGAAATCCAGCATAACCGTTCACACATGTATTAGCATTGCAAAACATCAAGGGTCTCATTTATATACCTGGTGTACGCACAAAACGTGTAGGATCTACTGTATTGACCTCATTCTAAAATGCGGAAGTGCGCCTGTTTTCGCGATTGTCTTAGAACTTCCGTTTCAGTCGCCTATGGGAGAAATGACAAGGAATAATAAACGGCAAAAAACGGTCAAACTACTTGCTCTACAAACAAATGTTTGCATGACTACACAGACCAAGTAGAATAATATAACAAGGAAATATCAGTTTGCAACATCAAACAGCGAAACGAGCAGTTTTTAATGTCTAAAAATGAATGGAAGTGAATGAGACCGAAAGTCTCGTGCCAAAAAGATTCAAATGGCAGCGCCCGCTCGTCTGCGGAGAATAAGGTAAATATACACACTTGATAGGAGAATGTGCTGTAAGTAAACTCAGAGTAAACATATTTAACTAAAATGAACCACTTTAAATAATCATACGAGTTATAATCCTTAATGAATAAGTTAACATTTGTTCCAGCGCACGTTCACAACACAAGTTTTATAAATAAAACCCAGATCTGTATCGGATTTAATACCACATGTGAAAGTAGCAGAAATCCGAATTGAAAATATCAGATTGTACGCGGTTTGTGCTGTTTTTACTGTCATGGCAATAACAAATAAACAGATCTGAGTTACACATGGGCAAACCACACCAAAAGAGAATCAGATCTGAGCCGCATTTGCCTGCAGTGTGAACATAGCCTTAAACTGCCAAGATGTGGTGTAACGTGACAAGGGAAATCCCCAGCAGTAAACTGATGCCTTGTTCCAGTTCTAACAAACTCCTAACACTACTGACATGGAGGATAAATGGATTTATAACGGATGCTTTTCTGTGTCCAGTGCTTCCGGCTATTTTGGCGCAATGAAACAAAGGTTGCATCTATTGGAAGTGTGACCCATGACCACAAAACATTTTTTTTTATAAGTGTCAAAACCATAAGTGTCATTTTTTTTTTTTTTTGTTAATTGAGATGTATACATAACATGACAGCTGAATAAATAAGCTTTCAATTGATTCTTAGGATATAGGACAAAGGCCTGGCTGAGAAAGTATGTAAGGTTTTTTTGGTGTGTGTTAGTGTTGTTCATTCATTCATAAGGGTGTCACGATCCTCCAAATCCTCGATTCGATTACATTTTCGATTCTAAAGGCACGATTCGATTCGATTTTTGATTATGAATAATTAATTAATGACCAATTAATTATTTGTAGCCTACTGTTTAAACTACCTGACCTGCATGGTCTTTGTTTTACCCATGAACAAATCATACAGTAAATGAATAAAGGCAAGATACACACATAATTACCACCTGTCAATCACTTTTTCTGCGGGACTCGTGAATAGGCAGTGATCTGTGTCGTTATAATGGCGTCGGTAAAAAAGACGCACAACCAACAGGAACCAGCCAGCAGTATCTGAGGTGTTCGCTAAAATGACTAAGTAAAAGTGAGTGAAAGATTGAAGCAGTCCTCTGACTGCCTGGACCTGCTGTCTCGAGTGCGTCTGTGTCTGTGTGGTCACGTGATGTGCATTTTCAGAGGTAGAGAGGAAGGAGGGCTGCTCATAATGCTACACGCCACTGTGGATGTCAAAATGTTGTCGTTCTAAAATGCCATTTAAAAACAAAGACAGTGTAAACAGGGCCTGAGTGTGTACTTTTCACGAGCGGATTTGCAACGGGGGCGGGTGGAGGATCGCGATGCAGGTGTTGTCTATCGGACGAACCGTACGTAATACGTACATAGCAGAGCTAGCAAAACTGTGTTTTTGTCGACAACACGAGTGTTGTCAACATAACTCACTGGAAATCCAAAATACTTCCACACCGGCGACTTCATTGAAAGAGGAGAGGGTTTAAGTTCTGTCGACGGGTCTCCTGCGTTTGCAGTTTAACAAGCACTTCAACAAGCCTGTTTTTTTCCCGCTTGGCAAGCCAAGCTGACGTGACATGGGGGCGTGGCAGCATCGACGATTCTATTTTTTGATTTGATAATCGAAATTGAGCATAAATTTTGATCGATTTCGATGTGACACCCCTATTCATTCATTAGTTTTCCTTCAGCTTAGTCAATTATTTATCAGAGGTTGCCACAGCGGAATGAACCGCCAACTATTCCAGCATATGTTTTATGCAGCAGATGCCCTTCCAGCCACAACCCTGTACTGGAAAACACTCATACACACTATCACATTCACACTAATACACTATGGACAGTTTAGTTTAGTCAATAGTGCATGTGTCAGCTTGAAGTGTCTACTTTTAAATGCAGCGAGTGCTTGTTGAAAACAAATACTGTTTGATAAAGTAATCAATATAAAACCAACACTGTCTAGTTTCTCAATCTGAGCTCTTTAGGGTTAATGCTACCACGCCCACGAGGCTTTGATATTACAATACCCTGATTACGATCAAAACTGAAAGTTTAATTTAAGTTCTTTTCAGCGGTTTGAGGAGATGACACTTCAAAATGTGTATACGCCGTCTTCAACCCTTGAAGGGTTAAGGCGACAGTCACCAAAACGCCACGATTTGGATCAAAGCCTAAAAGGGGCAGTTATAATACGTTATCTGTGTGGTATTTTGAGCAAAAACCTAACAACTCTAGGGATATATTGACATCTTGTAAGAAGGGGCATTATAGGTCCCCTTTAAGACCAACATTCACTGGCAATGAACTTTACAAATATCCGATTACATTCTTTCAAAGTGCACCTATCTTTAAATCTGCAGTCAAAGCTGATACAATACTCAAAAAGGCATGACAGTAACTCTTCTAAAATGAAGATTGAAACATCAGAACTTGAGTCAAAGCCTTTCAAAGTGTCCTCAGAGCACACTATAGTCCTCTTGCACAACCACAATCCAACCTGACGTATGATTCAGGCCGGATGCATCTCATTGATGCATAATCTTCCCCCAAAGCCTTTCTTCATCACACAAACACACACACACACACACACACACACATCAGCAGTGATGCTAGATTTACCTGGTAATTAGGATTTGTTCTGTGTCCGAACGCAAGGCTTTTTCTTCATCTAGCTTACGCATAACATCTGCCTGCGTGGGTCGAGTTTGTTACGTCAGAGATACTGACCGCAGATTATTCTCAGTCTAGTTAAAGACACGCATGCTTACGTCAAAGACTGTGGATGCGGAATTAAACATCTGCATATTGGAGGGGACCCATTACACAAACCGTCATATAGGGCGGTTGTTCAAAATGGGTCCGAAATGGGTCCACCCCCTATGACACTGCTATGTAAAGATTTACATTTGGGCCTTTTATAATGGCAGTCTATGCAATTAATTAATAAGAGTGTTTACATGGTTTCAGGGGCGTGGCTTGCGAGCTTCATTATCATATTGAGATGCTTAATGGTTGTGTGAGTCAAATAAGCCCACCGCCATGTCTCTATGACACTGCTATGCATTTGGGCTTATTATAATGGCAGTGTATGGAATCAATTATTAAGAGTGTTTAAATTGCTTCAGGGGCGTGGCTTAAGAGCTTCATTATCATATTGAAATGTTAATTGGTTGTCCGAGTCAAAAGAGCCCACCCCCATGTCTTTATGACACTGCTGTGCATAAATATGGGCCTATATTAATGACAGTCCATGAAGTCAATTACTAAGGGGATTTAAATTGTTTCAGAGGCATGGCTTGAGAGCTTCATTATCATATTGAGATGCTTATTGGTTGCCTGTGCCAAATAAGCCCACCACCATGTCTCTATGACACTACTATGCAAAGTTATGCATCTTGGCCTATTATTATGGCAGTCTATGGAATCAATTACCAAGGGGGTTTAAATGGTTTCAGAGCTGTGGCTTGAGAGCTTCATTATCTTATTGAGACTCTTATTGGTCGTCGAAGTCCAATAAGCCCACCTCCATGTCCTTATGACACAGCAATGCAAATATATACATTTAGGCCTATTATAATGGTAGTCTATGGAATAAATTACTTAGGTGGGTTAAATAATTTCAGGGGCGTGGTTTGAGACCATCATTAACATATTGAGATGCTTTTTAGTTGTCTGAGTCAAATGAGCCCACCCCCATGTCTCTATGACACTGCTATACAAACATTTGGGCCTATTTTAATGGCAGTTTATGGAATCAATTACTAAAGGGATTTAATTATTTCATAGACGTCACCTGAGAGCTTCATTATCATATTGAGATGCTTATTGGTTGTCTGAGTCAAATAAGCCCACCTCCATGTCTCTATAAAACTGCAATGCAAAGATATGCATTTGGGCCTATTATAATGGCAGTCTATGGAATCAGTTACTAAGTATATGTAAAGGTTTTAGGGGCGTGGCTTGAGAGCTTCATTATCATATAGAGACGCTCATTGGTTGCCTGAGTCAAATGGGACCACTTCATGTCTCTATGAAACTGCTGTGTAATATTATTCATGTGTGACATTTATAATGGGATTTAAAGTATTTCAATGGATCATCCCATCTCAGTTTTAAGTCAATAAGGGTACTTTGGGACATCCTAGTGCCCCAGGAGTACAACTTTTACCCCCTAGCAGGGTATGTTTTCACTTAGGCTCCAACCTTTTTCAGATGTCATGAGTCACATGTTTAGACGAAGCTGACAGTGAAACCCACACCAACACAGGGAGAACATGCAAACTCCACACAAAAAACAGCAACTGGCCCAGCAAGAGTTTGAAACCAGTGAACTTCTTGCTGTGATGCGACAGTGCTAACCAATGAGCCACAATGTCACCCACTTTATGCATTTTACATCCAGTAAATAGTTATTCCGTACATGCACATGTCCACTGTGTTCTCTCTGCATTTTATATTGTGATTCTTTATATTGTGGTTCAACATAATACAGTGTCTAAAAGTAGAATGGAGGCAGCGGGAGGATTCATTCAAGCTCACTTCTCTCAAATGCCCTAAAGCGCTGGCTTTTATCTGGAGTCGTTACACACCAGGCTTTCACATGGTTTCAGGTGTTAGCTACACTTGAAGATCGCACCATTGTGCTTGTTTCACGGCAGCTCTGCCAATGGCGCATTCCATAGTCAACTCCACTAAACCTTCAGATGACCTGATTTCTGACTGATAGCCATTCATTTCCTGTCTTACTCTCGTCTTTCTTTAGAATGGAACAATACCACACTGTAAATAATATCCAGCCAATTAGTATTTTTATGAATTTTTTTGATTCATGTTTTTGATTTATCTATGCTTTTGAATTGCATTATGTCTTCCCACAATTTATAACCTTGAAATGTAAAAAAAAAGGACTTCTGTGAACATTTTTAATAGTGTAAAGTGATATATTGTCTGGGTTGGTGTTGTATATTATGCTTCAAAAACCTTGTAATAAGCTGCCAGGGAATTTATGTTAATCAAAAAAAAAAAGAGTTATGAACTAATAAACTGATTATATCAAGCAGAACTCAAACCCAATGAGTTATGAATGAATACATTCTATTTCTTTGTGCTAAGTCTTATGCTAGAAGCAATACCAAACCATTTGAGTAGCTAAAGTAGTTGTTTGGACTCCACTCAATGTTTATGTTACTACTCAAAACGTTTGACATTATAAACACAAATAATATATGACTCAATATACAATATATAGAAGTTTACAGAACTCAAACCATTTGTTATCAAAATTTAAATGCTTTGCCGCAATCGGTTTTCTCAAACAGTTTGAGTTTACTTAACTTATCGGGTTTTACAGTGTGGAAATTGGTGCTGATTGGCTACTATTCAGTCGTTCTGAGCAGGTTGTAAATTGGTATTGGGCTGGAAATTGAAAGATGATCATGTTTAAATAAACATGGGGGGGGGGGGGGGGGGGGGTCTAGGTGTCTATATTTTGCATCGGGTTTCAGGCAGCCGCTGCGATTGGATATTATATCAAAGTTGTTATTGAACCTGGCAACCCTGTGTAAATAGAGTGCACTCCAAAAAAAATATTTTTGCTGGTTGTTCAAACTACTTATTTAAAAATGAGCTGAATTGACATTTGAGGGTTTTTTTGCGGGGTAGGGGGGATCGGGGGTTGAGGATGGTGAAAGGGTCATGAAAGCCCCCTCTTTTGGTTCATGTCTACCTTGGAACTTTTAGCTCTAAAGGGGCACAGCTCGCCCTCAAAAAAAAAAAAAAAAAAAATATATATATATATATATATATATATATATATATATATATATGTATGTATTGTATATATGTATGTAATTATACAGAGAGAGAGTTTTAATTGTATTGCCATTTCAGCTTCTATGGCTATGTCATGGCAAAAAGAAAATAGATCAAGTTTATCACGTTTATAAATACCAATTTTTTATAACTATGAAAAATATTCTAACAATTAAAAGTCATCAACAGCAATAAATAATGTCCAAGGTAAAATACATAGATATTAAATATAATATATAAGATAAAAATCTAAAAGTTTTTTAAGATTTCCTTTTGATAAAAATTGCACAATTTTAGATGGATTCACATTTAAGAATATTTCCTTTAAAGTCTCTCTAGATAAAAATTGCTGTCTGATAACATTAAAAATGGGACATTCCACAAGAATATGTTTAACAGTTTGGTTTCTCTTGCAATATAGACATTCTGGTGGTTCTTCTCCTTTAAGTAAATGTTTATGCGTGAGTCTCATGTGTCCAATGCGGCATCTTCTATAAACAATCTCATCGTGTCTTGACTTAAAGAATAAATTAGATTTTTTTTTTCCTATTTCTGGCTGAATTTCAATAAGTTTATTTTCTGGGCACTGACCCCATTCTCTTTGCCATTTGTTGAGAATATAGCCTTTTATTAGTGGCTTTAGATCTGAAGGTGGGATTTTTATCAAATTATACAATCTAAAGACACAACTGGAGTGATGCTAAGATAATTTAAGAAATCTTTTGCATGAATATTAATTTTATTTGAATGAAATTCTATGAAAATTCTACAGAATACAAAAAGGAAGATATTATTTTATAAAATGTATTATTTATAATTATTAAGATTGTTATATTGTAAAATTATAGCGTTGTCTTAGACCCGACTCGTGGCCGAAAACAACCTTTATTAGATCTTACTTCCCTGACTCATTATGCCTCCTTTTTCTATTAGGAGCCATGCTTAGTCTAAATAAAATTACCATCATATTATTTAAACTTTGTTTAGTTGACTTGCAAAAGTCACTGCATGCCGACACCACATAAAACTGTTACGCCGGTTTCACAACGCATTAGCGGCGCGGCTATTTTTTCACCATGCATGTTTACAAACGGGAGCAGAGCAGCGCGTCAGCAGCAAGCAGGAGTGGTGCATGAGGCTTGCAGGCATGTTTTTTTCTGTGCAGATTCTCAGTTTTCTTTTTGATTAAACTACACTGCTTTCACCAGCAAAATAAATACACTTGAATATAAAGTAAATAGTATCTAAAAGCATTTACTGGGGCACAAGAGATTTTTACTGGGGCAAATGGGGTCTAGCGACACCCCCGACTCCAGGGTTTCTTAAATCTTTAAATTTGTATTGACAATTATTGTATTGCAATATAAACATTCTGGTGGTTCTTCTCCTTTAAGTAAATGTTTATGCGTGAGTCTCATGTGTTAAATGCGGCATCTTCTATAAACAATCTCATTGTGTCTTGACTTAAAAAATAAATTAGATTTTTTTTTCCTATTTCAGGCTGAGTTTCAAAAAGTTTATTTTATGGGCACTGATCCCATTCATTAAGCCTGTTATTAGTGGCTTTAGATTTGAAGGTGGGATTTTTATAAAATTATACAATCTAAAGACACAACTGGAGTGATGCTAAGATAATTTAAGAAATCTTTTGCATGAATATTAATTTTATTTGAATGAAATTCTATGGACAATTCTACAGAATACAAAAAGGAAGATATTATTTTATAAAATGTATTATTTATATTTATTAAGATTATCATATTATAAAATTATAGAATTATCTGTTGTGTGTGTTGTCTTAAACCCGACTCATGGCCGCCAACTACCTTTATTAAGTCTTACCTCCCTGACTCATTATGCCTCCTTTTTGCTTCATACAAAACATCTATCAGGAGCCATGCTTAGTCTAAATAAGATCACCATCATATTATTTAAACTTTGTTTAGTTGACTTGCAAAAGTCACTGCATGCCGACACCACATAAAACTGTTACGTCGGCTATTTTTTCACCATGCATGTTCACAACCGGGAGCAGAGCAGCTATCAAACAGGAGTGGTGCATGAGGCGCGCGACATGTTTTTTTTTTTTACTGTGCATATATGCTCAGCTTTCTTTTTGATTAAACTACACTGCTTTCACCAGCAATAGTTCGGGTGCACATATAGAATGACATCTTTATTCTCGAATTACCACTCAAAATAAATACACTAGTACATAAAGTAAATAGTATCTCAAAGCATTTACTGGGGCACTGGAGATTTTTACTGGGGCACTTGCCCCAGTAAATGGAGTCTAGCGACACCCCAGACTCCAGGGTTTCTTAAACCTTTAAATTTATAATGACAATTATAAGTTGATTTGTGTTGGGGCAACATGAAGGAATTGTGTGGAACCCAGCTTTTCTTTTTCCAGTGCATTAGATAAAATATCTCCACACAATTTATTCATATTGTGCCAACACAAATCAATTAAGTTAGCTATAAGGCTTTTAAGTGGATTAATAATAAAAAAATTAAGTTGTCCCCAAAACAAAGTCTCAAGAATAGTGTCGGTACAGCTCATTTTAAACAAGTAGACTGAACAAGCAGCAGTGTGCAGAGATTCCAAACACAGCCCACTGCTAACCCCTAAAACACTGTGGGCTAGAAATGCTCAAAATGAGGAAAGTGATTTAAAAAATGTGTCTTGAATGACCCACAATTGCTTAGAAAGATTTAATGTGCTACGGGCGCTGCAGTGGATGGGTGGTGAAGCTGGCAGGGAAACACTTTTCAGTATGGTATGCCGCAGTATGGTGGAATGAATGGCCTACAACTATTTACTGGAGGGCTTGTGTTTTCGGAAAAGGCTCCAGAGTGTCGTAGCAGCATTTAAATGTGTTCTGCAGCGCACATTAGGAGCGCGGGATAAATCAAAGCCTTTCAACACGTCCTCCGCGCGTCCACGATCAAATAAACACAGAGAGGTTGATGAAGTTGAAGGGAAAAAGTTGTGTATAGTGGCCGAGAGACCTTAACATGCTGCAACGGGCTACAGTATATGCACAGCTAGTGTTTTTGAGCCAATGATAAGGTTTATGTGACTGTTTTTAATTTTAAATGGTTCTTTTTACAGCATCGATGTTGTAATGTAATTAAAATACAACCAGCTGAATAGATTTAAGCATTCATTTAGCTGTTCAAGCTTAAAACAAGATGAACGACAAGATGTATGACCACTAGTGTTGTCAGAAGCGCAGAAACTCCATTGAAAATACTGGGGTAAAATAAATGTTCATATTTTGAAGACATATCAGGGGAAAATGGATATTAATGCAGTGCTTCTTATCTGATCCAAGACCCACTTTATAGCGGATATCTACCAGGGAATGAAGATTACTAATTTTTAAAGAAATCAGACCTAGAAAGGGGCGATTTTATAATAGAAAGCCAGTTCACCGGAAGCAGTGAGGCTTGCTGGCTGAAATGAAAAGTCCATGTGCACTAACCCCATTGTGGGACATTCGTAAGTGTGACACTGGAGACTGTGGCATTTTCCTGGCCCTAAGGGGGTCAGACATGCTGAAACACGACGCTGCTGTGTTCTCCCTTAATGCTAGACCTGGAACCACCTGTTTCTTTCTCCTCCGTCCTTTCTTCCGCGCTCCCCTTTTCTCATCTATCTTCCTCCATCAGCACCCTTTGTGTCGGAGATGCATAAAGGACATGAGAATTAATTGGCCGCTGTTTCTCTTTTGAATCTGAACTCCTCTGTTTGTCTTCCTCTCGAGTCATGCGATTTATTGTACCGTTTATACTCTCATCTGCTGTACTATTACAGGCGGACATGTGACGCGCATTACATTGTTAGCCCGGATTTACTTGCTTATTGTTTAATCTTGTTGAATGGGACATAACTCAATGCATTTAAACTCCAAAGGTTAGTTTCTCTGAAAAGTTGTCACTTCTGGAAAATACTAAAGGTTAAGGAGCACTTTAACATTGCATATGCAGGAATCCTACTGTAAAAATAATTTCAATAGCCTTTTAAGACTTTTTAAAGACCTTCTCAGAATATACTGTATATATATATATATATATATATATATATATATATATATATATATATATATATATATATATATATATATATATATATATATATATATTTTTATTTTCCTAGAGCAATACAAAAAGCAACAACAATTTTAACCTTCTCAAGGCAGGCTGATTTGCAAAAGGTAAAAATGAACTACCTTATTAATCCAGATACATATTTTATGAGTTTTTTTTTTTTTTACTCAGAAGTACCACTGCAGGACTTGGTTGTCCATGACTTGGAAACATGACCTACTCAGTGAGGATTTGAGATATTGGATTTGGATCCCATATGTTTTTGTAGTTGTTCGGCCACTGAAAAGCAATTTGTTACATTGTTTGAAAAGTTGTATATAAAAAGTTATTGTTCATATCATATTCAGTCGTCAGTGTCTAATTACAACACTGGGCCAATGTTGCAAATCTGCAACATCCCAGAACGCCTCGCATGTGAAGGTCTCTCTAAAAAAAAACAGTCAGGATTCTATTGTACTACCCCATATGATAATATCCCCCAAATATCAGATTTTTCCTGTTTCTAAAAACGTATTTGAGCCTGAGAGGGATACAGACAAAACAGAAAAAGCAAAAATAAAAATAAAAAAGAACATAAGACAGAAAAAAAAGATTTTAAAACCATTATTACATCAGTTCCTCTAATATAATACTATACACAGAAAAATATATATTGCAATGTCATATTTTTCCTATATCATGCAGCCCTAAATTAAAATATTTTATTTGTTATATATTATGATTATGATATACATGTATATATATATATATTTTTTTTTTTGCCCATTATTAAACCCATTTATTTACTTTATTTATTTTGCCTATGCATGTTTTATATCAGAGGCATGTTGTCATTTTGTTTACCAAATAATTGTCTCTAATTAGATTTGCATGGTAAACCTTGAAAGTTAAGACGTTTTTTTTTTTTCAGATTCAGATTTTTGTTTTAGCTCCTATATTGTTACTCTTAAAATCAATAACTTCTTTACAGCATAGTCTGCAGATTCTGTCTGGCACTGGTCATTACAGAGTAAAGAGTGTGAATGTCCTCTGCCTAAGGAATTTATGAAACCCTCTGTAATAATAATTAAAAAAAACATATGAAATTGTTCACTTACTGTTTTAGATGTAATTCTGTCGTCTCCAAAGCTTCACTCTTCATTAATGAGCCTCCTTTTAATGTGTTCTTCATTAATGAGCCTCCTTTATGGTGCTTTTCATTAATGAGCCTCCTTTACCAAACCTTCAACGCCATGAGGGAAACCATTACAAATATACCATCCTCTGAAATCTGTACAGAGATGATTTTGACATTGAATCAAATTGTATTTTACTTCTTACCTGTCCTGTTGTCATCACAATTAAGTGCACATGTCAACAATCTCTTCTTCTTCTCTATTGTGGTTTTACGGCTGTTCAGATTTTTGCAATACTGCCACCTTCTGTTCTGTTTATTTTAATCGTTTGACGGCTAAGAAAGACGATCGGTTTAAACCACTTAACACCAAACACAGAGTTCAGTTTCCTTCATAGGCCAATGGTTTTGCTTAATTAGACCTCAGAGTATCATCAGGAGACACAGATATTCATTTAGTTCAACCAAAACAAACCAAAAAATGAAATTTGCTGTTTGTTTACTCCTCCAAATTGTAGAGGACTACATTTAAACTCCCCCCTACAGAAATCTGATAAGGTTATATAGCAATTATAGCAATATATGCTAATTACATATTTGAGATAAAATATCTATCTATCTATCTATCTATCTATCTATCTATCTATCTATCTATCTATCTATCTATCTATCTATCTATCTATCTATCTATCTATCTATCTATCTATCTATCTATCTATACATCCATCCATCCATCCATCCAACCACCCACATACCTACCCATCCATCCATCCATCCATCCATCCATCCATCCATCCATCCATCCATCCACCCACCCACCCACCCACCTATCTATCTATCTATCTATCTATCTATCTATCTATCTATCTATCTATCTATCTATCTATCTATCTATCTATCTATCTATCTATCTATCTATCTATCTATCTATCTATCTATCTATCTATCTATCTATCTATCTATCTATCTATCTATCTATCTATCTATCTATCTATCTATCTATCTATCCAATGTAATGTTCCTATATGGCTATATATCAGATTTCCATAAAACATTTAAGACATTTGCTGCTGTAAGGCTGTGAATTAGAGGTAAATAATGTTGTTTCTTTCATAGACCAATGATTTTTCTTCATAGGAACTCCATATATCATCAGGAGACACAGGTAATAATTTACTTTTGCCTGTATATGTATATTTTAATTTACTCTAAAAGTGTTGGTTGGCGTTGACTTGCATTTTATGAATCATCTAAACCCCAATTTCAGATAAAATCTTTAATGTTTTACTGAAGAAACGAAAGCCACCAACATTCTGAACTAGTCTCGATGTATGTAATGTAACAGTAGGCTAAACATAATTTTTGCAGGATTTCATGACCCATTTAACACATTTTCTGAAGATATATGACCACTTAACACCAACACAGAGTTCAATTTCTTTCATAAACCAGTGATTTAGCTTCATAAGCCCTCAAAGTATCGTCAGAAGACACAGGTAATAATTTAGTATTGCCTGTATATATTTTGTTTACTCTAAAAGTGTTAGTTAGCGTTGCATTTTATGAATCATCAAAAACCACAGTTTCAGATCAAATCTTTATTGTTTTACTGAAGTCACCTACAGCTTGAATGGTTTTGGTGATGTATTTTAACAGTAAATATCATAGTTTTTTTACCTGCAAGCTAGAAATCTTGCAGGATTTCTTGAACCTTTTAACACATTTTCCAAAGATATATGACCACTTAACACCAACATAGAGTTCAGTTTCTTTCAAAGACCAATGATTATGCATCATAAGTCTTCAAAGTATCATCAGGAGACACAGGTGTTCATTTAGTTTTGCCTGTATATGATTTGTTTCCTCTAAAAGTGTTAGTTAGCGTTGACTTGCATTTTATGAATCACCTAAACCCACAGTTTCAGATGAAATCTCTAATGTTTTACTAAAGAGCCGAAAGTCACCCTCTTAAATGGTCTTGATGTTTGTAGCTTAACAGTAAACATCATTTTCTCAGCATTTCATGACCCATTTAACACAATATCTGAAAATATATGACTATTAAACATCCAAACTTTTAGATCAAATCTTTAATATCTTGACATTTAACATCTTCAATGGTCTTGATGTGAGGAATTTAACAGTAAACATCATTTTTAACCTGCAAGTTATGAAGCTTTCAGGATGTCGTGACCCCTTTAAGACATTTTATGAAGATATATGACCTCTACATACCGAAACAGATCATATAAACCTCCATTAGCTTAGTAAATATGTGTGTTTTTACACTAGTAAACACAGTTACAATCTCATCAGAAGGTGCTTGACTGTTTCATTGGCAGAATCTGGATCCAGACCCAAATCCTGAAGCACGACTTTCTTCTGAAAGTCCTGGAAATGAAACCAGAGATGCATCAACATCTAAGGCCAATCGTTTTAGATATTATTGATCTTAAAAATCATTAGATATATATTTCTAAATCTGTCATTTAAATAAAATTTAACATTTGTTTGGTGTGCTTTAGCTGTAATCTGTGCCTGCATCAGGTACTGTAAGTATGGTTTTGGTTAGCATACTTAGATACTTTGAACATCTGGTCACATTCAGTCATACTGCTTTTGGGCCTCACATCTGTACGTTCTGGGAGCAATATTACCGTTCCTATGTGTGTGTGTGTCGGTGTGTCTGCGTGTGTGTCCAGTAAAAACCTCACCCTGAATTCTCGTAGTCTGTCCAGTTTGGCGTGTATGGCCTTGCGTTGGACCGCCAGCTCAGCCACATGACTTCTCCACTGCTCGTCCTTCTCCTTTTACAAACATTGAATATAATGTTATTTCTAATAATATTAAGTTGCTGTTATGAAACCATTGATTTTGGAAACGGCATTAAGGGTTTGTGTTTATGTGGGATTGTTCTTTTATAAACTTATAACGTTAGTCAAGGTTTCTTGAATCAAATTTAGTCTTACGCAAGCATGTTCCGTCCTTAGAAATGAAGGGCCTGTTTGTGCAACTGCATTCTAATAGGATTAAATACACACAAAGGAAGTTGTGCTGATATTCAGTTATGATATGAAAATATTATTGCTTAATATTCTATAAAGGTTCAAAAGCAAGTTTTTGACTCATTGATTTTCTTGCTGGAGGATTGGTAATGCTTTCTCTGTTTCATCAGTTTGCATGAATTTTGAGTTTAGAATCTGAAACAAATTTCTGAAACAAGCAATAATTATTAGTAACATATTCAAAATTAACGTCCGGCTAATAATACAGTATATGTTGTAAGAATGTTGTGCTAATGTTCCTATGACATTATTAAAAATAAAAAAACATTATTTCTACATTTATTCATTCATTTTCCTTCATATTTAGTTTCGTATTTATTAGGGATTGCCAAACTGGAATGAACCAGCAACTATTCCAGCATATGTACCCAGTACTGGGAAACACCCATATACTCTCACATTTACACACGCACTTATATGGCCAATTTTGTTTACCCAATTCACCTATAGTGCATGTCTTTGGATTGTGGGGGAAACCAGAACACTCGGAGGAAACCCAGAAAAACATCAACCTTCTAGCTGTGAGGCAACAGTGCTTACCACTGAGCCACCTTGCTGCCCCTTATATTATCATTTCATATCTACTTTTGAATGTTCTATAAACATTCCGAAACAAGTAGTAACATTCCAAAAACTAACATCCAGCTAACCATTATATTCTTAGACTGTTGTGTATTTTTTTAAGAATACAAGGAATATGTTCTGTTAATGTGATTACAGTTTTTGTTTATTAAAAATGGCAATTTTTTTATTTTATGATTTTGGAAACATTGATACTTACGAATGTTCTCTTAACATTTTGAAACAATCAGGCTTAATATTTAAAATGACAACAAATATGTTCTAAGAACAGTGTGCTAATGTTTTCATTACATTATAAACTACACTGTTAACACTTTTATGTAAATAAAACTGTATTTAACTGTAGTATGGCTGTATTTTACTGTATGACCGTTTTGCAGTATGTTACTGTATTTTCAAGTTGCATTGGTGGTAATATCCTCTCAGAACCATCAAATTTTTCAATATTTCAATTTGTTGTGAATCGAAATATAGTAAAAAAAATGGCTAATTGTAGAAAATACAGTAACCTTTTTACCTTACGTTTACCTTTTTACAGTATAATTTTAAAGTAAATATACAAATGACAGTATGTTACTGTATTTTAAAGTTGCTGCGAATCAAAATACAGTAAAAAAAAGTCAATAATACTGTAAGGAAAATATAGTAATTTACTATTTGGACCTAGTGTACATGAAATATATGTATGTATTGTATGAAAATATATTACAGATGATAGTACTTAAAATACTGCATATTTTACAAGATATGCAATACTGTAAATACATGAACAGCAAGATTTGATACAGTATTTATGCTGTAAGTTTATTTTACATTACCTTGCTGCTGCTAGTAAGTTACTGTAAATACTGCAGGCAATTGTTAACAGTGTATTATTTCTGAATGTTCTTGAAAGCTTCTCCATTTTTAAAAATTTGCAGACATTTTGGAATGTTGCTTTAGAATGTGTTCCGAAACAAGAAGCACAGTTTAAACATCAAAGTCTGACTTAGGCTATTTTTCAAAAGCTGTTCCATTAATGATGTCCTAATTACTTTGAACAAACATTCTATAAACCCTTTTCACAATCCTGTATGATAAAATAAGAAAAGAAAAACTCCAAGATGGTGTCATCAAGACTGAACAGAAAAAAGGAAAAAATTATGCGAGACTGAAAACGGCAGCCAGAAGAGAGAACAGCGTCACTACGTTTCAAACTCCTTGCACAAGTGGTAATTAGTTTTTTTTTTCATTTTGATGCAAAGATGATTTAATACATATGTAAATATACAGTTGAAATCAGAATTATTAGCTCCCCGGAATTATTTTTTCCCCAATTTCTGTTAAACGAAGAAAAAAAAATGTCAACACACTCCTAATAATAATAGTTTTAATAACTCATTTCTAATAACTGATTTCTTTTATCTTTGTCGTGATGAAAGTAAATAAAGTTTGACGAGGTATTCTTCAAGACACTTCTATACAGCTTAAAGTGACATTTAAAGGCTTAACTAGGTTAATTAGGTTAACTAGGCAGGTTAGGGTAATTAGGCAGGTTATTGTATAACGATGGTTTGTTTAGTAGACTATCGGAAAAAAATATATAGCTTTAAAGGGCTAATAATTTTGTCCTTAAAATGGTGTTTAAAAAAATAAAATCTGCTTTTATTCTAGCCAAAATAAAACTAATAAGCCTTTCTCTAGAAGATAAAATATTATCAGACATGCTGTAAATATATCCTTGCTCTGTTAAACATCAGAAAAAAGTTGTATTTAAACGTACATACGTTTTAAAATATATATAAATATTAAAAACTTTCAAGCATTTAAAATTATGAAAATTGAAAAAAGTGAAAATTACTATACAATCTTTTACTCAATAGCCTTGCCAGATTGATATCCAGATATCCGTTGTTATTGATCATAAACAAGTCTATCCATCTGCGGGTGGAGCCAGCGAAGCGAACCCTGATGTAGATCTGCAGGAATGAGGCTAGGCTTGACCTCTCACCTGTACGCATTATGTGTGGGTGCAACTTCCCGTCTCTAATGCCATAACATAAGACACTAAATGCACTCCACATATGGAAGGCGTTGAAACACATCCGACCTAAGAAGAGAAAACACAGTGTGTGTGTGTGTGTAGTAACACCTCTGTCCCCTGAGGACTGGAGCAGTCACAGGCTGTTCTCTCCCGGTAACACACACTCAGGGTGGGGTTATCAGGCTAGAGCTTTGCTTATGAATGATAACACCATCAAATAGTGAACACGAGCATGGGAAACAGGAGTAAAGCACTTCTCCTTTGACCCTACATTAATCAGTGGACGGACCTGAAAACTGGCCAGGAGAGTCTGAGCAGCTGGAGAGGAAGGAAGTCGGAGTAGTGGACTGTCTGTTTTCTAGCCGTTAGGAATTACAAAGGCCGAACCCAAGGTTGATTTCAATAAGAGAGGAAGAGCAATTACGGATTCTCTTCTTAACTACGTCCCATTGTGGTTTGGTCTTAAAGAAACACTTCAGGCTTATATATAGGCTTTTTTTTTTATAACTCTCCTAGTTGGGAGTTATACTAGTTAAATAGTTGAGTTTGACCATTTTGGTGGTTCATTCTGCTGTGGTGACATCAGATTAATAAAGGGACTAAGCCAAAAAGAAAATTAATGAATGAGTTTTACCATATTTGAATCCATTCAGCCAATCTTCAAGTCTGGTGATGGCACTTTTAGCTTAGCTTAGCATAAATTGTTGAATCGGATTAGACCATTAGCGTCTCAAAAAAAAAAAAAAGAGTTTTGATTATTTTCCTATTTGAAACTTGACAGCAGTAACATTTTTTAAACCAAGCAGCCAAACTTCAAGTCTGGCAGGAGCACTTTTAGCTTAGCTCAGCATAAATCATTGAATCGGATTAGACCGTTAGCATCTCAGTAAAAAAAAAAATAAAAGTTTTGATAATTTTTCTATTTAAGACTTGACAGCAGTACCGTTTTTGAATCTAATCAGCCAATCTTCAACTCTAGCGAGAGTAATTTTAGATTAGCTTAGCATAAATCATTTAATCAGATTAGACCATTAGCATCTCAATAAAAAAAGAGTTTTGATTATTTTCCTATTTGAAACTTGACAGCAGTACCATTTTTGAATCTATTCAGCCAATCTTCAAGTCTGGCAGGAGCACTTTTAGCTTAGCTTAGCATAAATAGTTGAATCGGATTAGACCATTAGCATCTCAGTAAAAAAAAAAACTAAAGACTTTTGATTATTTTCCTATTAAAGGCATGACAGCAATGCTTGAACAAGCGTCTTTCACAAATGTTTCTGTTCCTTAAATTTGCTGGATGTGCATTATGTCCTGGTGTCTGCTTCAGCCATTGTATGGCAGTAAAGTTTCTTGATTATTACGCCTAAATGAAACTATAGTTCTGAGTCATATCTGTCTAGAAAATAGCAACTTTTCATTTTCTGTTGGTCTTAGTACACAATGTAACTACACAAGTCTCAAGCTTGAAATCCGAAAATAATCAAAACTCTTCTGTCATTTTTGAGTGAGATGCTAATGGTCTAATCTGACTTAATGATCTATGCCAAGCTAAGCTAAAAGTGCTCTCGCCAGACACAAAGATTGGTTAAATGGATTTTAAAATGGTCAACTGAACTGTTTAACTCCATAGGAGAATTGTAAAATGAGCATATTTCCCCCCAAAAAGCTGAGTGTCCCTTTAAGTCTGAAGTTGTTGAAGGCGTTGCAGGAATTCCTCAAGCTGTTGAGTTTACGACAACAGCCAAGTGGACAACAACAACACGACTGTCCTTTAGTGACCTCACACTTGGCTGCTGAACTCAGACTTTACTGGCAGCAGATCATGTGCAGCTGGAGCTTCATCAGCTTACAAAACACAGTCTCTGAGTGTCCTGCACTGCAGAACAGTAGCGTGCACGTTTACACCACCATAGTGAAATGTGCATTGCATTGGATGATGGAAACATTGCACTGAATGAATGGCCTACATTGCATATCATTAATTGGCCCAAAACTAAATTATGACCACAATGTTGCATGGGTATATTTCTGGAAAACCCCCCAAATACTCTGCCAAACATCACTAAAATGTTAAGTATACAAAAAATGATTGGCTGCCTTTACTTAAAATAAGTGAGTAAACCTGTTACCTTTAAAATTATTAGTTCACTTTCCTAAATAAAATTAGGTGAGTAAATCCATTGACTTAAAATGTTTAAGTACATGAACTACACTGTAAAAAAAATCCATAATTTAACGATTCATTCCGGCAACTGGTGCTGGAAATAAACTGTAAAATAACGGTTACATAAATTTACTGTAAAGAAACAGAGGTTAAATTACAGAAATGTACTAGAAATTTCAATTTAAGTAGATTTCTGTAAAGTAATGTTCGCTATGTTACCATAAATTTCTGTAATTTAATGCCAGTTATTTTACTTTTTTTTTCCGGCAGCCCAGAAACTGGAAATAAACTGTAAAATTATGGATTTTTTTCTACAGTGTATGTGCATACTTTAATCATGAGGCTGAAGTATGAGAAGGAGCGCTATCCTGCTGGAGAATTCACCCTCTCCTGTGGTTTGTAATGTAATGGGCAGCACAAATGTCTTGATACCTCAGGCTGTTGATGTTGCCATCCACTCTGCAGATCTCTCACACACACCCCATACTGAATGTAACTCCAAACCATCATTTTTCCTTCACCAAACTTGACTGATTCCTGTAAGAATTGTGATCCATGCAGGGTTCCAGTAGGTCTTTTGCAGTATTTGTAATGATATGGATGCAGTTTAACAGATGTTCTGCCACTCTTCTGAATGATCATCTAGAAGTCAAGTTATTATTTGTTGTTCTTACAACTGGGATCGACGACAAGACTTTGGTCAGGTGGTGTACATACAGTATATGTTCAAATATACCGGCTTTAACTGTATTTACTGTATATGTTATTATATGGCCCAGTCAGATTTCCGAATGACGTATTTAATCAATATTCATTTCAAATAAATAATTTAAAGCAACATCATGACATATAAGCAAGGGGATTAGCTTTTGTAAGTATAAAATTCTCTTTAGATGTATCGGAGTTGCCTAAACATGGACAATGTGAGTTGTGTGTGTGTGTGTGTATATATATATATATATATATATATATATCCAGCAGTTGGCGTTTCTGTGTGGAGTGCATGTTCTCCTTGCGTTCTCGAGGGTTTCCTCCGGGTGCTCCGGTTTCCCCCACAGTCCAAAGACATGTGGTACAGGTGAGTTGGATAGGCTAAATTGTCCATAGTTTATGAGTGTGTGTGTGGATGTCACCCAGAGATGGGTTGCGGCTGGAAGACAACCGCTGCGTAAAAACGTGCTGGATAAGTTGGCAGTTCATTCCGCTGTGGCAACCCCGGATTAATAAAGCCGACAAGAAAATGAATGAATAAATATATATCCTGCTTAGCGTTTCTGTCAGCAACATTAGTTTTGGATTGACAGAAGCTGGACATTTCCCACCATGTTCTCTCTGTGTACAAATGTTTCTGTGTCTGGCTCCAAGATATTCATAGGCTATTTTTGAAGAATATATTTACCCGGCTTCATATACAGCAAATACTACACACAAACAAAGCGGACTATAGTTTACATGACTAATAATCAAATCTAAACAAACTCCTTATGATGTTCTGTAGGTGACTTTGAAATGAACTTGCATGCTTTGTTAAATTTAAAGCAGAATGATTTGTTTCCCACTCATTTGAGTATGAATGCCAAGCTATATATATATATATATATATATATATACATTTTTTTTTTTTTTACACACAGACTATTTTTGTAGGATCGTCTATTTATCCATTCCTAGATGTTACAGTACATAAAAACAAAGCATGCTGTGTGCATCAATCACCATTATTTTGAAAGGGGTTAAAAAAAAAAAAAACTAATGAAGTGCACTGTCTACCAAAACCCTGCTTTAAAAACACATATATTTAAAGCAGAAATGACTGCATTGGTGTATTTACCTGGCCTCACAACACAGAGGTCACTGCATGTGCAGATAAGTTAGGAACAATGCAGACGTAATGCAATCAAGCACAATTAGCCTGACGATGTAAGTCTGACGGAGCAGGTCTGTGGGCTCTGGACAGACTCACGCTGTGGTGCTGGAGACAGATATAATTAGTGTTATCATTGCAGACAGTGGCCCTGACATGAGTGGACATACCTTCTGCTGTTGCTCTAGTTCGCGTTGCTTTTCTTGATGCTCTTGCTCTCGCTTCTGTCGCCGACGAACCTGGAGGAACACACAAATCAGCCGGTACATGCATTAAAGTGACATTTCTTTGCTATTACTTTGCTCCAATGTGACAGGCTCTGTTTTTCACTTGCAAGAAAATGCTTCCTGATTTAACAATTTGTAGATATTTGGACTAGAAACATGTCAAAAACTTGAATCCTTTTTTTACAGTGTAGATCAGGGGTGCTCAGCCCTGTTCCTGGAGATCGACCTTCCTGCAGATTTCAGTTGCCACCCAAATCAAACACACCTGGCTGTAATTATCAAGTGCTGTTCAGGTCCTAATTAATTGGTTCAGCTGTGTTTGATCGGGGTTGGATCTGAAATCTGCAGGAAGGTCGATCGCCAGGGTTGAGCAGCCATGGTGTAGATCTTTCAAGAGCGTGATTACAAGCAAACCTACTCTTTCTTCTAGCTTTTCCAGCCTCTCGCTGTCCTGCTGTGTGCACTCTTCCTCAAGACTCTGATCCTGCTTCTCCAGACCGGTCAGAAACGAGTAATCTTCCTCTTTACAGAGATCCCGCATGCACTAAAGAAACACAATGCACAACATATTCACGTAATGTTACAGACACCCATGCTAAATCTGCAGTCAGGCCTGCACTTTATCGGCCACACCTATTTCTCCACCACATTCTTGGAGGCCCACCAGCACTGCAGTACTGTCACACCCATTTCAGGTCTTTCAGTCTCTGCTGATGAGCTGATGATCTGAATAAGGGAAGTTTGTTAAAGGAGAAATGGAAAATGTGCAGAACTGGTGGTCCTCCAGGAACGTGGTTGAGAAAGGTTTCATTTGTTAATGTTAATGTATTTACTAATATGAACTAAACTTGTACATTGTTAATTAATCATAGTTCAACATTCATTAATGCATTATTAACATCCAGATTTATGCGTGTTAATGGACAGAGAGCTAACATAAAGTAACAACTTTATTTTTCAGTAACTAACTAATGAGCAAATACTGTAATGAATGTATTGTTCACTGTTTGTTCATGATAGTAAATGCATTAACTAACATTAACTAATGCACCCTTATTATAAAGTTTTTCCAATGAATCTTGCACAGATTCAGATGCATTTCCAGAGCAAAAAACAAACACAGAACCTTAGACATGGGAATTTGAGAAAACCTCTTCGCATGAGCCATCCTAAAAATGCAGAAAAGAAGAAAACATCAAGTCAAGATCTTTTTATTTCTGACACGTACACTTTAAAATATATACAGTTGAAGTCAAAATTATTAGTATATATAATACTTTCCGCCAATTTTTGTTCGATATCATCAACACATTTCTGAACATAATAGTTTTGATAACTCATTTCTAATAACTGATTTATTTTCTCTTTGCCATGATGACAGTAAATAAAATTTTACTAGATATTTTTCAAGACACTTCTATACAGCTTAAAGTGACATTTAAAGGCTTAACTAGGTTAATTAGGTTAACTAGGCAGGTTAGGGTAATTAGGCAAGTTATTGAAAAAAGATGGTTTGATCTGTAGACTACAGAAAAAAAAAATATATATATACATGCATCAATATATATATATATATATATATATATATATATATATATATATATATATATATATATATATATATATATATATATATATATGTATATATATATATATGTATATATATATATATATATATATATATATATATATATATATATATATATATATATATATATATATATATATATATATATATATATATATATATATATATATATATATATATATATATATATATATATATATATATATATATATATATATATATATATATATATATATATATATATATATATATATATATATATATATATATATATATATATATATATATATATATATATATAACTTAAATGGTGTTTATAAAATTAAAAACTGATTTTATTCTAGCCGAAATAAAACAAATAAGACTTTCTCAAGAAGAAAAAATATTATCAGACATACTGTGAAAATTTTCTTTGCTCAACATCATTTAGGAAATATTCAAAAAAGAAAACAAAAATCAAAGGGGGGGCTAATAATTTGGACTTCAACTGTGTGTGTATAAACATTATTTAATTACCATGAAAAGTTAATAAGAAGATCATAAGACAAATTCACTTAGAAATAGCTGGTTAATTTTAAAAGCTCACAACTCACTGCACTAAAAAAAAAAAAAAAGATTCATTGGATTTACTGAATTTCTGTAATGTAAGTGGTTGCAAACAACTGATTTGGGTCAAATCTAAACAAACAAATTAAGTTGAACATTACCACATTCAATTTGCTTGTTTAACATCAGCCCATAAAATCTGTCTGCAAGAATTTGCCTTTAAAAAACTGAGTAAATCCAATGAATCATTTTTCTCAGTGTGTATTAACAAACCATTAAATAACACTACAAGCTTACTAAACTACTAATTAGCTGCTTATTAATAGTTAGTAAGGTAAAAGTTGCGAGTTTAGGTTCGGGGATGCAGCATAAGATCATACTTTATAACTATGAACACTTCATATCTTAATAAAAGGCAAGTAAGAAGTCAGTAGTTAACAACATTAATTGTGACCAATCTAAAGTGTTACCAAAGATTTTCTTTTTTAAAAAAATACTCTTTTTTTATTTAAAAGTCAATAAATGAGTATCTTAGCAATCTCACCTTGGCTTATAAGGTGTCCTCTTGGGCTTCCAGTTTGTTTGGCTCTTCGCTAAACCCACACACAAATCCTTATATACTCTGACGACATATGCAAGACATCATAGATATTTCTGCACAAGTCTGCTAAAATCATCACCAAGCTGCTAATAAAACCTGTTGTCCGTACACTTTTGATTAATTGAGTCGTTACAGGGCAATGTTTTCTTCACACTTGCTTCATACTGATGGACAATCATGCCTCATCGAAACCATGCGACTGATCGCAGGTCAGTAACTGCAGTTGAAGTCAGTGTTATTAGCCCCACTTTATAATTGTTTCCTCGACTTCAGTTTAACGGAGAGATTTTTGGACATATCTAAACATAAAAGTTTTAATAACTCATTTCTAATAACTGATTTATTTTATTTCTGCTTTGATGACAGTACATAATGTTTGACTAGAGATGTTTTAATTTAAAGGCTTAAAAGGTTAATTAGGAAAGTTATGATGATGTTTTGTTCTGTAGACAATCGAAAACAAATATTGCTTAATGAGATGAATAATTCTGACCTTAAAATAGTTTTAAAAAATTAAGAACTGCTTTTATTCTAGCCGAAACAAAACAAATAAGACTTTCTCAAGAGGAAAACATATTATAGGAAATACTGTAAATCTGTTCAACATCATTTGGGAAACATTTCAAAATAATTTTGACTTCATCTGTATAAATCGACATGTACACACACTCTAAAAAATAACTCACAAAGTCTGTTACCACTACATAGTTTAATAAATTATTTTAACTTAAAAATTCTAAAATGCTGATAAGATTAAAACTTTTAAGTTGCCAAAATAATTTTATTAAGTTTTCAAAACAGGAAGATATTGAAAATTATGTCAGTTTTAAAATGCAGCTAAATTAAAGGTAAAATATCTGTCAGTTACTTTAAAACAATATTTACTTTTAGCAACCCAAAGAAATTGGGTGGATAACTCACACTAATGGAGTTGTTTTATATGTTTAAGTCCACACACTGATGTTTTTTGTTAATTTTTTTATACTGATAATATGGGACAGTACATGATTTTGTTTTGTAAAACAATGAAAACCTGTGGTTTAATACAAATAAAAAACTAACGAAAAACAAAAATGTTGTTGTTATATGTGTTTTTTACAAGCATGAACAGTAAATTTGAAAACAACCGAGTTTGTTTTAAATTTTAATAAAAAAATAAATAAACTACTTTTTTTTTTTGAGTACTCAACTTAAAAATTGGAGGTTTTTGCTATGTAAAAATGCCTCTGATTTGGCTAACATAATAAAGTTTGTTTTCTGAACTTCATTTTGTTAGATGTTGTCGTAACTTCAATATATTAATGCAAACTGTTGCGTTAAATTTTGTTTTGTTTTATCGAAACAATATTTTTTAGAGTGCAGGGTCAAAGATGCATTCAGTGATATCCTCGAACCTTCAGGAATGTGCGCATGCTTCAAAAACACAGACTTGATGGAGATGTGTTTGACGTAAACAGAGCATTTCATCCCCACAGATGGACACTTCAGTAGAAACCAAAGCTGAAAACTCGAGCAGGAATGCAGATCATATGATGAGGGTCGTCTGTTGCAGGAGAGGCGTGTGTGGGTTATCCATTCTAGCCAGAGGAAAGGTATTTGGATTGTTTTACAAGTTTTAACCACCGTGGCCTTTAGTGGGGTCGTGGTTAAGGTGTGAAGGTCAAGGGGTGAAAGCCATCACTTTGAACTTTAAGGACCTGAAACGAGACGTGTTTTCGCCTGTAAGTTTATTCATTTAAAAAGAGAGCAGGGTTTTGGTGGACCCCATTAACTTTCATGCTACAAAAAAAAACTGTCTTTTGATAAATAAAGTCAGTCATATACATGTAAGTTTGAAAAGCCATGAGGGTGAGTTAAATATGATTATGGTTAATGATTTATTTGGTGTAAACTTGGTCTTGAAGTTAATTTTAAGCATTTATGGCAACACAGGCTCATTCTGAAAATGTACCCCATAGACATTTCTGAAGATCCAGAAATATGTAGCCAGAAGTACGTATGGCTGCATTTTGTATTTAAAATGAACACTATGGGGCGGTATGACAGTATTTTCATGCTTACCAGGGGACCGATTACCTTCGTATGGATGGCTTTCTCATTGATACCAGTTTGTCCAGTAGATCGCCATATACTTTGGACTTGAGACGCAGAGAAGAGTTGACCACGATGATAAATGGACAGACAGACAGACAGACAAGTGGATGGATAGATAGATAGATAGATAGATAGATAGATAGATAGATAGATAGATAGATAGATAGATAGATAGATAGATAGATAGATAGATAGATAGATAGATAGATAGATAGATAGATAGATAGATAGACGGACGGACGGACGAACGGACGGACGGACGGACGGATGGATGGATGGATAGATGGACAGACAGAAAAGCGGATAGATAGATAGATAGATAGATAGATAGATAGATAGATAGATAGATAGATAGATAGATAGATAGATAGATAGATAGATAGATAGATAGATAGATAGATAGATAGATAGATAGATAGATGGATAGGCGAACGGACGGACAGGCAGATGAAAAGATGGATGGATGGACGGACGGACACAGACAAGCGGATAGATAGATAGATAGATAGATAGATAGATAGACAGACAGACAGACAGACAGACAGACAGACAGACAGACAGACAGACAGACAGACGGACAGACGGACGGACGGACGGATGGATGGATAGATGGACAGACAGAAAAGCGGATGGATGGATGGATGGATGGATGGATGGATGGATGGATGGATGGATGGATGGATGGATGGATGGATGGATGGATGGATGGATGGATGGATGGATGGATAGATAGATAGATAGATAGATAGATAGATAGATAGATGGATAGATGGATAGATAGATAGATAGATAGATAGATAGATAGATAGATAGATAGATAGATAGATAGATAGATAGATAGATAGATAGATAGATGGATAGGCGAACGGACGGACAGGCAGATGAAAAGATGGATGGATGGACGGACGGACACAGACAAGCGGATAGATAGATAGATAGATAGATTGATGGATAGATAGATAGATAGATAGATAGATAGATAGATAGATAGATAGATAGATAGATAGATAGATAGATAGATAGATAGATAGATAGATAGATAGATAGATAGATATATAGATAGATAGATAGATAGATAGATAGATAGATAAATAGACAGACAGACAGACGGACGGACGGACGGACGAATGGACGGACGGATAGATAGATGGATAGATGGGTAGATAGATAAAAAGTAATAATAAAGCAGTAATAATAAAGCCTAAATCTCCTATATTTTGTCCAGGTCAGAACAGGTAAAAATATATGACTGACTACAGCAAAGACAAATCAATTCATAGACGCAATAAAAATAATCAAATCCTGCAGCATTGGAGATATCAAACATAATCATAATCCCATATTTTTGGTCAGATAAGGCCACTGTGTCCTCTAATCAGTCACAATATTAACCGCTGGCTACTGCATGTAAACAGAAAGCCATCACTCGTTGTCCTCATTTGCCTGTCCTTTCACCTCATGTAACTCTTTTTTTTTTTCAGCGGTGATTTTTCAAGATCAGTCCGTCTCAGGCTTTGCTCTTAAGAACACACCGCAAGAGGATTATATGCTAATTATCCATCGCCCAGAGCTATTTTCTTCCTGTGGGTTCTGGCAAACCAATGTATTTATAGGTCACTGAAGGTTGTTTAGTCCTGCGCGCCTTCCCATGGTTCCTCTAGTTTTAAAGAGACCCTCACAGTTTGATTAGAAACACACACACAAACACACACACACACACACACACACACACACACACACACACACACACACACACATTTACACACACAGATCATCTCACCATTCAGAGCTTGGGAAACATCCTCGGGTTCTTTCCTGGTCATTTGCGATTGATTGAACTGTTTAGCATACAACCCTACAGATAACAGCTCTCACATAACTTCCCCAAAGGATAAAATCAGGATGAAGATTAGCAAAAAAAAAAACTTTATTCAGACAAATCTCACACAGACTGCTCTGGCAGCGAAAACAAAAAAGAGGAGGATGTTATAGGCCAAATAAACAGCGCTCCTTCAAGTATCAAGACATTTGGAGAGGCATTATGGGAAAAGTCTCTCTCTCTCTCTCTCTCTCTCTCTCTCTCAAAAAAAACAGATACAAACAATGGGTTATGGGTACAGCCAAGAGAAACTACTTCACTAAAACATAGACCATCAAGCAAAACAAGTCTTTCTTTCTAAAACAGGGATTTGTCCTGCAATTTTAGGACATCCTTTTTTTATTTGACGTCTGAATCCTTAAATAGAGTTCGGTGTTGTTTTGGCACGGTTTCCTTATTCAGCATATAAGAGTCCTTGTCCTTGGGTTTCAGCATTGGTCCATCGTAAGGTCGGTCTTAGTGGTTTAAAGCAGCAAAATATCCTACACAATACACACGAGACCAGCAGCGCTTTCCAAGACGGAGAGAAAATCATTTAGGGATGCTCATGTTCCAGTGTAATAATGTGTGTTACGAGAAAGGCAATGCGTTTGGATGTAATGTGTCGGCCATTTCTGACCGAATCCTCCTTTTTTTTCTCCATAGAGGCCCAAACAACCAAGAACATTGAATAATAGAGGTGTGTTATATCCTTAGTGGTCAGTACAAGCATTGAATATCAGGTCACGAGTTAGTCAGATAAAAAAGAACACAGAAAAAGCCCATTTAAAGCTGTTGGATTTTAGCGCCGCTCATCAAGCATTCAAACGCAGTAAACTAGATTTATGTTGCTCTTTTTTATGGCCACATTATAAGGGATGATTGCATGCTAATAAAGCTTTATGTTCGGACCTTGGAGGACGAAGTCTTGGCACTTCATGTCATTTAGTAATGGGTTTGGACCACAATCTGGCTTAGTTTTATATGCTGATAAATAAACGGGGCTTATTCGCAAGGTTACATGCTTATTGTTTTCAGTGATCCCAGTGTTTAGTAGAGCTGTGTCCACCTACAGTTAGCATTAGCTCCAAGTACTGTTATGACAGAACGAACTCCAGCTATAACTGCAGTCATAATCAGTGTGTGTTTTGGTATCACGTAATGATGAATGACGGCTTATTTATGATGTGTTTTCTCACAGAATGTTAGTACAGACCCCTGTACTGAAGGAGATTTGATATCGCTGGTTCATATGTTCTGCTGGGATTGTGATTAGCATTTTGGGTTCTGTCAAGTGTAGGCGGGGCTTATGAGAGGGGGGGGTCTATTTTCATTTTTAGAGCTACTAAGCTGCACAGTGATGAATCTCTATGTGTGTTTTCAGTAATGATTGTCTAAATATTTCAACACAGGCTCATTCTGAAAACGTAGTCCCGCAGACATTTTTGCAGACAGCGAATTATGTAGCTGGAGGTACATATGGCTGCAATAAAAATTTTTAAGCGAACGCTATGGGGCAGTATGACGCCGTTCCTTTTGGGGCTTACCAGCTGACCGCTTATACCTCCGTGTGGAAGGCTTTACCGCATGACCAGTTTGTCCAGTTAGCTTGTCGTGCACGTTGGCGGACTTAAGATGCAGAGAGGAGTTGAAAACGATGACGACTGGGAAGAGCAGTTCTAGAAATCAGGTAAGACAAAAACAGAATCCAAAAAACACAAAACGAACAAGTGAACAACAGGGTGAGAATGTGGTGAAATTTGAAAACGTGGTAAAAATCAGACGAGGGCTTTTCTTTTTTTGGATGTCTTTTGTAAACCGTCGGTTGGGTTTAGGGTAGTGAGTAGGTGGGTGGGTCAATTGGTAAAATTGGTTGGGTTTAGGGAAGGAGGAGGGTGGGTCGGTTGATTGGCCGTTCACCCAGTCAATCGTTATTCAGTCATTATTCAGTTGACAGCGGCCTCTGGTGGGTTTACGCAAGACCAGCGCAGGCGCAAACGGCACTCGCAAAACATTTGACATGCGAAAAAGTGCACACAGCGGCCTCTCGCGGATTCGCAAAAACAAAAACTGCAAAAATACGTACCTCCCGGGATGTATTTTTTCTGTCTCCAGAAACGTCCACGGGACTACGTTTTCAGAATGAGCCAGGGTTGAAATATTTTGAGAAAGACATCTAGAATTAAAATATAATTTTTAGTGCACTATACTAGAGGATATTTTATATTGCTGGTCCATTTGTTCTGCTGGGATTGTGATTAGCATTGCAAATTGGGTTCTGGTAAGTGAGAGTGGGGCTTATGAGAGAGGCGTGTCTATGGGGAGGGGTCTGTTCTCATTTTTAGAGCAACAAACCCAAGCATTGATGAATCTCCACAATATCAGCGTGTGTTTGCCGAAATGATAGTCAAAATACTCAAACTACAATTTTAGTCATAATTAGTGTGTGTTTTGGTAAAATGTAACAAAAAATGACGGCTTATTTAAGAAGTGTTTTCTCACAAAATGTTAATAGACTGCTGCTGCATCCCAATCCGCATACTATGATGCTGCGTTCACACCAGACGCGGCACGTGCGTCAAGCATGTGTGATTTACATGTTAAGTCAATGCAAACGTGCGAATAGACATCCTGCGGCGCGATACGCGCGAATAACAGAATTGCGCAGTGCACATGGTGCGAATGGCGTGGCGCGAATTGATCGTTTTGCGCGTTTGACACGCTTAATGCGCGTTTTGTGCGAATCACTCACGTTCGAAAATCTGAACTTTAGCAGACATTTGCGCCGCGTTAACCAATCAGGAGCTTGCTCTTGTGGGGGCGTGATTGTGACTTATCGCCTGTTGTCGGTGTCCTAGGGGAAATCCCCCAGCAGACACCGACAAGAAGTTCATCAAACTGGGCTGGGCTCAATCAGAAGCACCGCTGAAAACCTCCATCAGCCAGGTTCAGTTTCTGGAGGAGTCTATGAGCTTAAAGAGCTGGTTGCACCTCTGAAAGGATGTTGTGGACTCAGACACGGCTCTAAACGTATCGACGCTGTTTATCATCCTTCATAAAGCACATAAACACTGTTATTTTCTTCATAAAATCCATGTTAACCCTTTAGCTATGAAGCTAGAGTCACGGGGCAGACAGAAGTCCTGCCCATCACGGGAATCCGCGTCTGTTCTGAAGTGAATTTGACACGCGAATGAAGCAGGGTTTGACGCGCGAACGAAGCGGGGTTTGACGCGCAAATGAAGCGAGTAACCTCAAATGTTCACGCGACTATTTACGCGCGAATAGCGCAATTTATCCGCGCGTTCTGCGTCTGGTGTGAACAGCATAAGTCCAAAACAGTATTTGAAAATAGAATTAGAGTGTCCCAAATTATAGTATGCAAAAATTAGTTTACCTCGATGGTCTACTATTTCGATGAGAATTTGAAGAGTAGATTTGTGTGTAGTCTAACTGCTAATATTGGCCAGAATATACTGAGCAAACATGGTTAAAAAGTGTTAATAAACTACAAACATGGCGGAGACCAACTGTTAAGTGGAGAGGCTTTGGTGAGTATGTTTGAGTGATTCTTAATAGCTAACTTTACTTACTTCCAGGGCCGTTTTATCGGAGTTGATATTTAGCCGCACTATTTTGGTGTTTCGCAACATCTAATTTTTACGAGGTGGGTCGTTACACCAACGCTCAACCCCCAACCTGGAGAACCAGGACATACACACATACACTAGGGACAATTTAGCTTGCCCAATTCACCTGTAGTGCATGTCTTTGGACTTGTGGGGGAAACCGGAGCACCCGGAGGAAACCCACGCCAACACAGGGAGAACATTCAAACTCCACACGGAAATGCCAATTGACCCAGGCAGCGCTCGAACCAGTGACCTTCTAGTTGTAAGGTGACAGCGCTACCCACTGCACTGCCATGCCGCCCATTAATATCTAACCTCCTGGAATATATTTACTTCATGTTATATTTACCTTTCATGTTTACATTTACCACTACCTTTTTCGCAATGCACCGACCCCTCCTTCCCCATTGGGCTATCAAGAGAATGGTCCCACATCACTCCTTCGGGCTGAGCCCGGCCAGATTCTGTGGGATAAAACCCAGCCACCAGGCACCTGCATTTAATCCCCAACCCCAAGGTCAGAGTAGAGCTGCCACTCCTCCACATCGAGAAAAGTTTGCTGAGGTGGCTAGGCATCTGTTTTGGATGCCTACCTAGGGAGGTGTTCCCAAGGAGGAGGCCTCTGGAAACACCTAGGGACTATGTCTCTCGGCTGGCCTGGGAACAGCTCGGGATCCCCCCAGAGGAGCTGGAGGAAGTCTCTGGGGAGAGACAAGTCTGGGCTTCTCTCCTAAGACTGCTGCCAACGCGGCCCGGCCCCAGAAAGAGGCCGAAAATTAGATGAGATGATGCTATATTTAATCTGCAACAACAATATATATATATTTAAAAGATGTTTGTCCATTAACTAATGCATAATTATGCATTATTACCTACAATATGGTACCAAATTATATATGAAAGAAATGTGGATGTGTGGTCGAGATGCTTGACAAGGCTCGTAGCTAAGCAATGTAACTGTTCATTAACAAGGAAGTAACATGTCCCAATGCTCGCATACTCATCTGTTACAAACACAGAAGTATGTACTTTTCTTCACACAAAAAAGTGCACACTTTTAGGACGTAGTACAAGTAGGTGAATTGGGATGCAGCATAAGAGTAGGTGGTCAATTATTTACACTATAAAAAGCAAAGTCTAATGCATTTTCGCCTGCCTTCGGAATCGGTTGACCAGACCAAAACAAAACATCATGCACTTGTGATCAAGATCGATGAAAACGCATCTTAATACTAAGTGTAGATGGGGCGTCCAATCACCGATGACTGAAGTCATGCGTCACAAAGATAAGCCTGAAGAAAAGCCGAGCCACAGCTGCCTGCTGTTTTAAAATGCTCCGGTATGCTTTGTTACCATACACTAGATGTACATCAAATACATACTGTGATATAAATGCATGCATGTGCTCAGACTGACACTAATGTGTCTTCAGCTCAGTCCTCATCATTAACATCTGAGCACGTCTCCTTATATAAATGTACAGCAGGCCTTTTTATAGTGCACCGGCGAATGCTTATCTCCTAAGATGAGTCTGACAAGAGGGAAACCCTCTTAAGGGGGAGATTACGTGTTCAAATCCCAGCTCTGCACGTATGTACATCGTCTTAAGGCAGCTTTACCTCTGGGTAAGACTACAGTGTCATTAGCAATGGCCCATTTCGGTGTCCTTTTGTTTACATACTGCACTTTATGGTGGTACAGTTGAAGCGGAGGCTTGAAAGAGGTTAACAATGCAGTGAGCTTAATTTTGGTGGCCGTGCTTGATAGTGTTGGTGGGCGAGGCTTATGGGAGGGGGTGTGTCTAGTGGGAGGAGTCAATGCTCATTTTTATGCTACTAAGCTGCTCAGTGATGAATCGCTGTGTGTGTTTTTAGAAATGATAGTCTAAACACTTTAAGAAGGCCATCGAGAATTAAAATACCACATTTAGTACTATATACTAAAGGATATTTGATATCGCTGGTCCATATTTTCTGCTAGGATTTTAATTAGTATACCAGATTGGGTTCTGGAAAGTGTGGGTGGGGTTTATGGGAGGGGTGTGTCTAGTGGGAGGGGTCTGTGCTCATTTTAAAAGCTACAATGCATCGATGAATCTCCACAATATCAGCATGTGTTTTCAGGAATGATAGTCAAAATACTTTAAGAGGGTCATCTAGAATTAAAATACAACTCTTACTATGATATACTAAAGCAGGTATGTTCAAACTCGGTCCTAGAACACCAGTGTGCTGCATAGTTTGGCTCCAACTTCCTTTAACACACTTGCCTGGAAGTTTTAGTATACCTAGAACAAGCTTGATTGTTTAATTGTGGTTGGAACTAAAATATGCAGGACACCGGCACTCCAGGATCGAGTTTGGGCACTTCTGTACTAAAGGATATTTGATATCACTGGTCTGTATGTTCTGCTAGGATTGTGATTAGTACTCCAGATTTGGTTTTGAAAAGTGTAGGTGGGGCTTATGAGAGAGGTGTGTCTAGTGGGAGGGGTCTATTCTCATTTTTAGAGCTACTAAGCTGCACAGTGATGAATCTCTACGTGTGTTTTCAGAAATAATTGTCTAAATACTTAGAGAAGGCCATCTAGAATTAAAATACCACTTTTACTACTGTTTACTAAAGGATATTTATTATTGCTGGTCCATATGTTCTGTAGGCATTGTGATTAGTATTCCAAACCGGGGGTGTGGCTTCAAAAAGGGGTGTGTCTAGAGGGAGGAGTCAATGCTTTTTTTAGTATCTTGTAGCTACTACCTCAGCATGTATTGAGTATGATTTCAGAAATGATATGATAGATGTTTCCAGAATATCCATTAATATAAATACAGGTCATAATGAATCTTTGGAGTACTAAACAATATTTGGTATACATAATCTGCTGGGATTGTGATTAATATTCCAGATTCTGGCAGACTAGAGGCGGAGTATCTAAAAGGGGCGTGGCTAGTGGAGGGGCCTAACGCCCCATTCACACGGGGCTTTAGCGTCAATGCTTGACAGAGGGCGTGTCTAAAGTTGGGGCTGGCGCGATTGTCATAGCAGCGTCAGCCAATGAAATCAATCAGCAATCGGCTATTTTCTGAGCTGGTGTATTTGCATACAGCGATCTGATTGGCTGACGCTTCTGTCGGCGCTTGAAAAGTTGAGAAAGTCCCAACTTCTGCAGCAAGCAACACCACTGAAGCAGCGCCGATGGATCCACAATGCAGTTCGGCAATTCCTGACGTCACCCATTGAAAGTGAATGGGAAGCGTTGAAGCTTGAATTTGTGGAATATTAAACTAAATTTGATATCACTTTTGGTCTGTATGTTCTTCCCAGTGTTGCTAACTGCTTTCGTGGGAAATAGCTAAAGCCTTTTTTGCTCAAATGTAAATAAATGACATCATATATTGTCCCAGAAGCCCAAAACAACAAATTGGCTGGTTGACGACACTGGTTCAGGCAGGATAGTGAGATTATTTCTGTGGTTGTTCTGCTTGTTTCTGATATGTGTGGGTGGGGCTTGTGTGAAGGGTGTGGCTAGTGGGAGGAGCTTTAAGGGCTACTAAGATGGTGAGCAGTAGTTTTATCACCGGACCAAAACAAATAAATACTCAGCTGTTTTGGTCTTGAATGCATTGAAAATGATCGCCTAAATACTTTTTAGAACACTAATTTATGGAATAGTGTAGTATTTTTGTTATTACTTTTTGGTCCTGACAGGATAGTAACAAGCTTTAATTGACGTCCATCAGTCTCACAAGCCTTAAATAACTACCATCACGTTTTCATGACCTACAATACGAGTTTGTTTATAAAAATATATAGATTTCTTAGGTATTTCATGCAGTTTCAATACACATACTGTATGCTTACATATTTTTCATACAACATCCCGACTGTGATTTGTTTTCCCAGACACGAAGAGGATATACTGGCAGCCCGTTTCAGTAGAAAAACTGGTTTTCGTGAACAATACTGAAGTTAACATGATATTGAGCGATCTGTGTGTTTTTCCATTGCAACTGTTCCCAAGGTCCAGGTCTAGTGGAGTGTCCTCTGACTCTGATACGCGAGCAAGGCACAATTCAGCATTCAATGCTCCTGTTAGCTTAGCGGCAATGCATGTTCTCATAAGTCTGTCTTTCATTTTTTTTCCAAAGATTTTATAACTTTTAAATAAATAACAAGTATCTTTATACATTATACATAGACATGTATAAACTATATGCATTCTATATAACTTAAATAATAATTTATATATGTACAACCCCCAGGAAACACTAGCAAGACAATGGAGAATTGAAAGTGTTTTTTCCACCATTTTTCACGTCCTTCTATGTTTCTTTGAGAGCGCGCAGACGCATGCCGTGTCTATCCGTATCCAATTCCAAGAAACCAGCGATTTGTGCTGAGTAAGCGCTCGTACGTAAGTCTGCGTGGTTTTGCACTGCGAATTCCAGTGCTTCTCATCAATACCTAAACATCGGCTCTTTCGGTGGGAGTGAGGAGTTTTACACTTGGTCTCATAAAAGTACTGATCGTATTTCCTTTTTACAAAGAAGGAATTCAAAACGGTGACATGATTTCCACGAGAATCCACCGCTGAGGTCCTGTTTGTAACCCAATAGCTCTCGCTGTCGCACACCGAAAACTCTCCTCTGTAGCTCTTGTGCTCAGCGTAGCGTTTCTGCCGCGTCTTGTTGGAGTCCTGACCGCTGATGAATTTATCCATGAGGTAGAAAGCCGGCGGTTGCATTGGAGGTCGGTCGCTTAAGAGGACACGTGGAGAGTTGTAGCGCTTGTACTGGCGTAGCAGCTCCTCCGAACTGTCCACCATGGGTGTATTGTTGTCTTTTTCCTTGTAGTCTGCGACTGTGGACACATTTAAGGTTGAGGAGGGAATGACGTCGCCCTGTTTCTGGCGGCTGATATCAGCCTGCAGGAGCTTTATGATGAGCGCACTGATGGGATCCTGCGTGGGCCGCTGCTTGTCCATTGTAGAGGCGGAGATACCATAAAGGTACGCGAGGAACATCACGTACAGCAAGATGGACATCACTAGATTCACCTGTAAGATCTGTGGAGAAACAAGAGAGACGCTTTGAGCAAATGAAATGATTTTAATGAACTACAGCACGTGTCAAACTCAGTTCCAAAACGGCCACGGCTTTGCACAGTTTAGTTTCAACCCTAATTAAACACACCTGATCAAACTAATTGAGTCCTTCAGGCTTGTTTGAAACCTACAGGTAAGTGTGTTGGAGCAGGGTTGGAACTAAACTGTGCAGAGCTTCGGCCCTCCAGGGATTGAGTTTGACACCCCTGAACTAGAGACATGATTGAATTCTCATAAATCTCAAGCCGCGTCCCAAATGGCACACTATGAACTATGTAATGCACTTTTTCCCCTTACATTTATATAGCACTTTTCTGGGCACTCAAAGCACTTTAGGGAATAGGGGGGAATCTCCTCATCCACCACCAGTGTGCAGCATCCACCTGGATGATGCGACGGAAGCCATTTTGTGAAACAAAAGTGATGAAGCCAACTGTGATATGGGGAGGGTTAGGATGCCATGATGGACAGAGGCCAGTGGGCAGATTTGGCCAGGATGCCAGGGTGAAACCCCTACTCTTTTTCGAAGGACATCCTGGGATTTTTAATGACCACAGAGAGTCAGGACCTCAGTTTAACGTCTCATCCGAAAGACCGCGCTCACTGAGCAGTATAGTGTCCCCGTCACTATACTGGGGCATTAGGACCCACACAGACCGCAGGTTGGGCGTCCCTGCAGAGAGCTAGCTCCCGGCTACTTATGCACCTACACACTTAACATCTTAGTATATGAATGTAGTGTCATCCCAAAGTTTTTTTACTAAACAGAAATTGTTCCCCAGATGATGCCTGAGAGTTGCCGAATTAGTGAAATAAATGACCAAACTACCAAATAATACCTCCCATCAGTAAAACCGCATCCACCATCAGAAGGCGGCATAATCACTGTGGTAGGAGAATTTTGCTTTCACAATCCAAAATAAATGAAGTAATGAAACATCTCCGCCTTCCTTCCACTACTTAAACAAAACTGCGGCCGTTGAGTGTGTGAAGAGCTGAATCCAGGTATTTAAAGTGCACTTATTTCAGTGTGAATGCTCTACTTACTATTTATACTACAAAATGGCCCAGAATAGTGCATAAGTATGCGATTTAGGATGCACCTTCTTTGTTGATATTGCATGACAAAAACATTTTTTTTCAAAAGTGGTGTTTCTACTGCACATCTGCATGGCGAAAGGGCATATACAGTAGTCAACATTCGAAGTGAATTAAAAAAAAATAAATTAAAACTGTCCTACGACAAGAATTGGTGTTGTTCAATAGTGTTAGGACAACTTTAATGAAAGCCCATGATTCACTTGAAATGTTGACTACTGTAGTTAGTAGTTGATGTGAAATAACACATTACTGTAATGGAGCAGGTTTTCTTAAAGTATATATGAAATCAAAACTAAGCATGTTGATTTTGTTTGCTAGTGTTGTGGTGAACAATTCACGTCTGTCATAAATTAAAAAAAAATAGTTTGCACTTTAGGGTAAATTCTCAGATTACGTCTGTCTGATGGTATTAGGCGGGGCTAACATATTTAACCACGCCCCTCCAGCTGCCAATTTTGACAACAAATAGAAATGGTGAGGAGGAGGAGTCTGTAAGGTTGTAAGAATTCTCCCCAAATCCTTATACCGATCTTTGTGGACGAAATGCCTACTTTACTATATCCAATCAGCTTGCAGTAGAAAAGAACAAGCCACGCCCACTGTTAGCTCATTTCATATTCTATTTCTTAAATAACTGCGTCACAAAACGAAATAAAAACAGTTCCAGCTTCCAGTTCATGCAGACTTGAATTGTACCTTACTAAGTATTTTTAAAAATGTGTACTTTTACTTCCACTTGAATACATTTATAGGTACTTTTACTCTACTATTTTCCTTCAACCTTCTTTTTTCTTGTCTATGCGCTAAACTAGAATAATCAGTCCTGTGTTTTCCATCCAATCAAATCGCATCATACAGAACAATCTCATGACACAGAAGACAGACAAAAAAATAGACTAGAAACTGTTCAACAGCAAGTCAAAAATGAAAAAGAAACAAACATTTGCAGATAGCTGGAGAACTACACATCTGCAGTTCACCACTTTAATGAACTACTACTCCCAGAAGTTTTTGCACTCACACACCAGTTCCTGATTCCACCAAGTTAGAAGCTCCTGATGGACTGATTATTAGAACTATAAAGACACCTCATTCACACACACACACACACACACACACACACACTCATTGCTGAGTCTTGTTATACTGTGAGCATTATGAAGTGATTCCTTGCCCTGCCTTTCTTGTTTGTTTCTTTTTGTTGTTTGCCACCTGTCCTGACCATTCGCTTGTACTCCTGTCTGTCCCTGTTTTGACCTTTTTCCTGCTTGATGATTCTCCTAATAAACTGGAATTTGATCTTCAATTCCATTGTACTCCGACATTCTTTACAGCCTACTGCATGATGACTTAAATCGCCTGATGGCCTAAACAGAAACTAAATGCACTACATAATGTTACGTTTTTACACACACATGCACAAATTGCATGTAAACATATCAGCATTTCACAGTGTAATACTCACTACTCTTGAGTACTTTTATATGATCTACTTTTCACTCTTATTTTGAGTAATATTTACAACAGATACATTTACTCACACTTCATTTTGGGGTAAGTAATGGTACTTTTACTTGAGTATGTTGTTTCGATACTGGTGAAAGATGGCTTGTGGTAACATGCATTCAAACACACAAAGAAGTTTGCAGTGGCATGTTTATTCGAGCGTCTGGCGCATCCATTTGGCCCCCGGTGTGTGTTTTGTTTCATGACTGAGCGCAATAGCATGAAACCGAAACCACAAAGTGCAAAACTCCCAAAGGGAAACCTGTGTGGAAGAGTCTGCTAAAGCAATGGAGCTCCATCAGTGTGCGTCATGTGAGAGTAAACGTCCTATAAAGTAATCTGTCGTCACTTATTCACACTTATAACTTTCATATCTGTGCTGGAACTTGGTTCCATGCAATTATAACTCAAAGGGACTAGAGCTTTTGACTTATGGCTTGATTTGTACAGTGCACAACTCGACTTTTGTTGTACTTTAAAGCTCCTTTGAGTCTTTTTGAAGGATTTATAGTAAAAGCGTGGAAGCTACCCATGGATTCCTCGATTTCTCTGTTAACAATTTGTGTTAGGCACAGACAAGCAATGAAAAATGCATCCAAAATGGTTATTAATCTTAGTCTATGGTAATTTTGACAAACACATCAGTGCATTATTAAAATCTAAAGCTTTTAATATTTGAATGAACCTGAGCTTGTATGAATAAAAAAGAAAACACCTACAGTAATGACTCATTTTACTATTGAGTAATGCATGCACTTATATAGGCCCTGTATTATTTTGACACACTTCTGCCTTTTTTCCACATTGCATCATCTAATAATATCCACTGTGCAGATTCTCATGCTAAATACGGTAAGACTTATTAAGATCTACAGCAGTGTTTCTCAACCACATTCCTGGAGGACCACCAGCTCTGCACATTTTTTAGGTCTCCTTCACCAAACACACCTGATTTAGATCACCAGCTCATTAGCAGAGACTGAAAGACCTGTGATGGGAGTGACAGAGAAAGGAGACATCCAAAACATGCAGTGCTGGTGCCCCTCCAGAACCATGGTTGAGAAACACTGGTCTACGTTATACTTGTGTGGCTTTTCATATCATTTATTTAATGCTGGCAGTCAATTAACAACCTTTTAGTTTTCTTTTCAACAGTATGTAAGTGGGAGGCCATACTTGATAATTATTAGAAGCATCATGTTTCTCAAGAGGCACTTGCAGAATTCAGAAAGACTTGATAATAGCGATACTGGTGGTCATTCAGTGAACTGCAGCCGTCAATTCACTGTTCATGCAAAATTATCTGAATGCAGACTTGGATTTGCAAGCTGATACTGCATATTTCAGACCTGCAATGTCAAACACAATGCACTTAATGGAGCTAGTGACATCACTGTGAGGGGCGGGATTAGGCATTGCATGCAGCTTACCTTGCAACTGCACCAGGTCTGCATCCAGACCCCTCTCGCACATAAAACTTACAGTACAGAAGACTGAATATTATTCACTGGCCTGTTATAGTCACAGTGAAGCCTGTCCATTGTAAAATTCATCCTTCATTCATTTTCATCTTTATTTATAAGGGGCCACCACAGCGGAATGAACCGACGACTCTTCCAGCACATGTTTTACGCAGCAGACACCCTTACATCTGCAACCCAGTACTAGGCAACACCCATACACACTCATTCACACACATACACTACAGGCAATTTAGCTTATTCAATTCACCTATAGCGCATGTCTTCAGACTGTGAGGGAAACCGGAGCAGCCGGAGGAAACCCACGCCAACACAAGGCTCTAAATTACCTAAATTAAATAATTTTTACGGCAATATACTAATACCATCTTTAAATTCAGAAATGAATATGCATACAATATTGCTAAGCTCTTTGTTTTTTAAAAAAAACGACATAAACGCACGGGACAAATTAGAAAAGAGCAGCGCAGAAAGACTCTCGCCAGCTTGATGTCAGCACATGAGCTCATAAGAATTACACAGTTGTGCCCTTATAGAGCATAACTCATTGAAAACCCCTTAGAGTGTTACTGTGGGATTTTACAAGGCTTTTAATTCATATAGTCATTGACTACATTATACAATTATATTGATATCAATGTAAGTTACCATATATGTTTGCTCATCTGATGTGTTTGATTACAATTCTACATATACTGTACAGTAGATCTATATGGGACTATCGTTGAAATAAACCCACTGGCTTTGCATTACTAATACTACTTGCAGTACTAATTCACGTCATTAACCACTGAGTTATAACCTGCCTATTATTAAGATATTGGCTGTTTGGTAGTACTGATCTTATTCTACATCCCTAATCCTATCCAATGCCTAAACCTGCAGCTACCACATTAATAAGCATTAACAAGCAGCCAATTTGTTGTTTACTGAGCTAAAAGGCTGGTTTGTTAATAGCAGGGATTGCAGGCTAAAATAAAGCATCCATACAGGCTCTCATAAACAACCTAAGACGTCAAAGAAAGTCTTTGTTTTTTAGTTTAATTACAAGCTGTTGCCAAAAAAAAGCACTTTGGGTTTCAAACTCAATTGTTTTTAGTGTTTAACATGATTAGAGTACCAACATATTGACGTCCGACTATGCAAACACTGACTGCTGCTTTCATGTTTTTGGTGTTTCACGTAAACGTCTCTGTTTTGGGATCATCTGAAATCAAACCGAGCAAGAGAATCTGCATTAAAGAGAGATGTAGCAAAACATCTTAGAGGGACAGTTCACCCCCCAAAAATTCTGCCATCATTTGTTTTAAAGAAGTTTGAGGTTTTATATTCTGCTGAACACAAAATAAGATATATTAAACATTATTATAAACCTGTAGCCTTTGACTTCCATTGTGTTTGTTTCTATTATGGAAGTCAGTGGTTTCAGATTTCCAACATTTTTCAAAGTATCTTCTTTTGCTCTCAGCCAAAACCAAATTGGCATGGGACAAGTTAAAGATGGGTAAATGATCACAAAACATTTATTTTTGGGGTAAATTATCCTTTTAAAGTCAAACTTTCACATAAGCGTCTCTGTTTTGTGTTTTGGGATCATCTGAAATCAAACTGGGCAAGAGGATCTGCATCAGAGTTTCTGCTGGAAAACATCTTAAAGGGGCCGTTCACCCCAAAAGTATTCCCATCATTTGTTCCAAACCAGCTATATCCTGTTCAACACAAAAGAAGATATATTGAACAATGATATAAATGTTTAACCATTTGCTTTTATTGTATTTGCTTTTCCGACTAAGGAAGTCAATGGTTACAGGTTTTCAACATTTGTCAAAATATCTTCTTTTGTTCTCAACCAAAACCAAACTGGTTTGGAACAAAAGTGAGTAAATGATCACAAAATATTTATTTTGGGGTAAACCATCCTTTTAAATTTAAACTTTCACATAAGCGTCTCTGTTTTGTGTTTTGGGATCATCTGAAATCAAACTGAGCAAGAAGATCTGCATAACAGTGTCTGCTGCAAAACATCTTAAAGGGACAGTTCACCCCAAAATAAAAATTCTGCCATCATTTACTCACCCCAAACCAGTTTGAGGTTTTATATTCTATTGAAGATAGATGACAAACTGAAGAATGTTACAAACCTGTAGCTATTGACTTCCATAGTATTTGCTTTTCCAACAATGGAAGTCAATGGTTACAGGTTTACAACAGTTTTCAAAGTATCTTCTTTTGTTCTCAGTTAAAACCAAACTTTGAGGTTTTATAATCTGTTGAACACAAAAGAAGATATATTAAAGAATGTTGTAAATCTGTAACCATTGACTTCCACACTTTTTTGCTTTCCTACGGTAAAAGTAAATGGTTACAGGTTTCCAACATTTTTCTAAATATCTTCTTTTGTTCTCAGTTAAAACCAAACTTTGAGGTTTTATAATCTGTTGAACATAAAAGAAGATATATTGAAGCATGTTGTAAACCTATAACCATTGACTTCCACACTATTTGCTTTTCCTACTATGAAAGTCAATGGTTACAGGTTTTCAACATTTTTCTAAATATCTTCATTTGTTCATAACTAAACCCAAACTTTAAGGTTTTATAATCTGTTGAACACAAAGGAACAACATATATATATGTTACAACATATAAATAATGTTGTAAACCTATAACCATTGGTTTCACACTGTCTGCTTTTCCTACAATGGAAGTTAATGGTTACAGGTTTTCAACATTTTTTTGTTCTTAAATAAAATCAAACTTTGAGCTTTTATATTCTGTTGAACACAAAATAATATATATTAAAGAATGCTGTAAAACTGTAACCATTGACTTACACACTATTTGCTTTTCTTACAGTAGAAGTCAGTGGTTACAGGTTCCCAACATTTTTCTAAATATCTTCTTTTGTTCTCAACCAAAACCAAACAAGTATAGAACAAGATAAAAATTAGAAAATGATCACAGAATTTTCATTTTTGGGTGAACTATCCCTTTAACGCCAAACTTCGAGCAGCTCAGGTGTAATTTAGTCTTAAACTACAGAGTTCAGTGCAAAAAAGCCGAAGCTGAAGACTAATGATGAGACTGATCCAGCAAGACAGAGGTGTTGCAGAGGCTGCTAAAGCACAGTACATCAAAGGGAAATAAATAGCCAGCGCTCTTCCCTGATCTCCAATCAGCCCCTACATCCATGTCCAAAACCACAAGTCATGCTTTCCAAGAACCACAGGGTTTGAAAGGTCTCAGTATGGTGGCCGATAATATCATGAGATGCTTGGCTTGTTACATAAATGAGCCTTTTAAATTAGACTTCAGTGATGAAGATGAACACAAAGTCCTCTTGTTCTGGATGCATGCTTTGTTTTTTTGAGTAGTTCTGAGTCGTTCATCTGGATTGTGTTCAAAATAAATGCATTGGTGAAGGTTGCCGATTGTTTGTTTATATGTTATAGCGTTGATCTTGATAGCTGATCCTAGCAGTTTATGGAAATATAAAGATGAGCAAATGAGGGCGTGTGAATCAGACACATTCAGAGGAGACTTTTAATCACTTTGACCTCATTATCAGTCAATAAGCATGGCTGGTTTTGCTTTTTGGGCAAGGGGAGATGCCCGCAGTTATATGTCAATGCATCAAAAGGGAGTCAAAGTCAGTTAAGGGCAGCGGCGCAGAAAATGACACGTTTTATTGACCTATTTTTTCGCCTCTGGAGTTCACAATAAGTGCAATATACTGAAGTTCTGATTAAATGACAGAAAACAAATAGCTGTAAAAGAATTCAGCCTAATTCCAGACTTAAATTTGATTAGACAAATCAAATTTCAACTCTTCAGTAAAATTAGCTCGACACAAATGGATAGAGTTTGCAGACACTCCTCAGGCGAGAATCAAAAGAAGGTCAAAAATACAAATTCAGGGCAATGAAAGGCTTTTTATGAGGACTTTTTGTTCAAATAAATCACACATTATTTAACCCATAAAAGTAATTGCCATGAAAATGAGAATAGGCCTGTTGGTATACATAACTCTTTCAGTATACTAGCTGTGAATGAGAAAAAAGGACAACGTCTTCTTAATAAACGCAATTCATTTCCTCTATAAAAAAATAGATTTTAACAATGACTGATAAACAAATTAAGTGCAGATTATTTATAAACTAATTTCGAGAGGATCATGTGCTGGTCCCGCATAAATCTATCCATGGTTCACCAAGCAGACGATTCCTAATTCATTATAAATACCCTAAGTTTCATATCACAGCCGTTTTCATTTTAAAAATTCCCCCCTTCCACCCCTACTCCTCCTTCTTACCTAGATGGGTGGCACGGTTGTTGGCACTGTTGCCTCACAACAAGAAAGTCACTGGTTCTAGTCCTTACCAAGCCAGCCGAAATTTCTGTGTGGAGTTTACATGTTCTCCCCGTGCTCACGCGGGTTTCCCCCGGGTTTCCCGGTTTACTCCCACTGCCCAATAACATGCAACTTAAGTTAATTGACTAATCCAAATCGCCACCATAGACATGCTTCTTGTCAGTAGTTATGTCTTGAGAGCAAGCACTATCTGTCCATTAGCTACTACAGCAGGGGAGTTCACAAGATCTACCTGAGCTCAAACTCCCCTCTCGTCCTGCAAACGGGAGGAGGGAGCCCTGTGCTCGAGGATCTTACGAGCACAGGGGCTCGCTCCCGGGACTGCATGCCAAACAAGCTTTATAATCAATCATCAGCTGAGTGTGAACTCCTGAGATAACAATAAAATACACACATTTTAAAAAACTGTCAAAAGCTATTGGTTATTAGTAGAGCCAGGCAGAATCTGCAGACATTTTTTGCTATTTCTGTGCAGAATACTGTAAAAAATCATAACTAAAAACTTAATGTTATTAAAAAAATAATACATTTTAAACTTTTATTTAATGTTTACAATGCTAATCCTACTAGATCCATTTATTTTGATGAATAAAGCAAGTCTCTCATATAATATATCTACCATATATCTACTAAAAGACAGAAATTATTACTGTCCAAACTGCATTGTAAGTCAATCACATGAACGTTTTCATATTAGTCAGTAATAGTGCTGAAATTAACTGAATAAATATAAATGTACACACATTTACACACAACTAAATTAACAGACTCAATGATGGGCTGAAACTCTGCTGATTTCTGCATGTGCAGATTTCGTGGGCCTAGTTATTCGTTTATTAGTTAAAGCAAAGACTATCGAATACACATTACATGTCTGCTCGTATACTTTTGAATGGGGGAAAGTGTAACTGTCATTATGGTAAATGAAGCCAATAAAATTAAAGAACTATTAAAATTAAAATTATAAATTATAAAATTATTAAATTAAAATTAAAGAACTTCTAGTACAGGAGCCAATCAGCGATCGCTATATGGTGAATAAAGCCCGCCTTCAAGTACAGGTGCCAATCAGCGATCGCTATATGGTGAATAAAGCCCGCCTTCAAGTACAGGTGCCAATCAGCGATCGCTATAGAGTGATAATTCTCCGGGGGAGGGGCTCGGACCTGACATGAGTTTCTGCAGATTTTGTGTGATACGAACATTTAGAAATGTAACTAAAAACACAGTTGTTCTTTAATTTTATTGGTGATGCCTGATATAAAATGTAATCATAAGCTTGGCAAGTAGTTTTGGAGAATTTGATGTTTCCCCATTCAAACAGAATGCCCGAGTGTACTGCCCGAGAGGCATTTCAAAAAAGGCCGCCAAGTGAAGTGACTTGCCTTAAAGGGACTTTGGTTAAAGTTATTAGTAACTAACAGGGTTTCTGCAGTGGAATTTGCGCAGAAGACTCCATTAACCATGATGCCATAAGAAAAGCTCCACCAATCAGAGAGCTGCACAGGGAAAAGTGCACCAAAATTAATATTTAGCTCCGCCCACTTTCATGAATCACCACAAATCACTTTAAAATGCTTAAATATTTGTATATGTTTGCATTTTTTTTTTATTTGACTGAATAGAAACAACCACCACATGAATATAAATAGCTTTACGTTAGTTTATCGTTTAAACTTCGTTTGTGTGGAGTTCTCCTCGTGTTCACGTGGGTTTCTTCCGGGTGCTCCGGTTTCCCCCACAGGTCCAAAGACATGTGCTATAGGTGAACTGGGTGAGCTAAATTGTCTGTAGTGTATGTGTGTGTATGAATGAGTGTGTATGGGTGTTTCCCAGTGATGGGTTGCAGCTGGAAGGGAATCCACTGCGTAAAACATATGCTGGATAAGTTGGCGGTTCATTCCGCTTTGGTGATCCCAGATTAAGAAAGGGACTAAGCCGAAATTCAATTGTTTTATTTAAAAAATACCCCCAATAAAGCCAGTAAGTTCAATCTTATTAATTTTTGTATGGTTTTCATATTCGTCTTTGCCTTAAATCAAATGTTTTTGTTCATGGCTTACAATGGTTTAATGCTTTCATTGTTAATTTGTGAGTTTTGTCAATATATTTGATATATATGATGCATATTTGAGATTTAAGTTCAGTCCTGTTATGTTTTGTCTGATTTTCATATTTATCTTTGCAGTTTTTTTTCATGACTTACAACGATGTAATGCCTTCATTGCTAATTTGTGAGTTACGTCTACATATGACATATACAAACCCTGACTGAAGTCTTGTCGCCCATCCAAGTTTTAGGAACAACACATAATAACTTCTAGTTGATTATTTGGTGTCAGAAGTAGCTTATATGAAAGGCAAAGGCCTCTAGATTACACTTATTTTAGCTAAATAAAATATGATCATGCCTTGATTTATAACTATTTAATTAGGTCAATAAGATCTGACTTTGCTTAGACAAACGTCTTGTCACTTAACAGAAATAATGTCCAGTATAGAATATAAAGTCATGCTGCAGTGCAAACAGAATGAATATTGTGTCTGACTCCATCATGAGCTTGGAGGACTGCATCCATACATCTCTGCAATGACTCAAACCACTTATTAAAGTCATCTGGAATGGCAAAGAAAGCGTTCTTGCAGGACTCCCAGAGTTCATTAAGATTATTTGGATTCATCTTCAATGCCTCCTCCTTCATCTTACCCCAGGCATGCTCAATAATGTTCAAATCTGGTGACTGGGCTGGCCAATCCTGGAGCACCTTGACCTTCTTTGCTTTCAGGAGTTTTGATGTGGAGGCTGAAGTATGAGAAGGAGCGCTATCCTGCTGGAGAATTCACCCTCTCCTGTGGTTTGTAATGTAATGGGCAGCACAAATGTCTTGATACCTCAGTTGATGTTGCCATCCACTCTGCAGATCTCCCCCATACTGAATGTAACCCCAAACCATGATGTTTCCTTCACCAAACTTGACTGATTTCTATGAGAATATTGGGTCCATGCAGGTTCCAGTAGGTCTTCAGCAGTATTTGTGATCGGGGTGCAGTTCAACTGATGATTCATCAGAAAATTATTTTTTTAAATGATCAACTACTGTAGAAGTCAAGTTATTTTGTGTTGCACTTATAATTGAGATCAACAACAAGACTTTTGTCAGGTAGTGTATGATGATATTCCACATTTCTATATTCTCTCATTCAAATACGAATGACGTTTATTGGATGCCTGATGTACTGTAGTTGTCTGAAAGTGTTGCCAACATGTCTAACAAGTGACTTGTAATCGTCTAGAAAACAACTTAGATGTGCTTTAAATCAAATACTATTTCTTCATCTGTTCACCCAGCATTACTCTTACCTTTACTGTAAACCCAATAAAGTGCATATCCCCTGAAAGAAAGCGTACAAAAGCACGAGACGCTGGAATGCATGTCAATTACTCAGCTGATTTGGGCTCGTTGAGGAGCACGGCGGGTGGAAATTTACTTGGAACTGGAGACCAGGGTTGAACAGATAATCTTTTTCATCCTCTTAAGTGCGATCAAATGCTCGGCTATGTTTGTATACGTCCGGTAAGCTTTTAAAAGGGTTCTTCTTCAATAAGCTGCAAAAATTGCCCATAACGAGCACGTTCCAGTCAACTCCCTTCTCCTAAAGCGTCATTTATAGCACAAAACAAATAATTTCAGCTCCGCGATTGAGTCTGCTTCGACCATGTTTGAATAGATAATCCTTTGCATCCTCTTAACTGCTCTCAAATACTTAGCTGAGTTTCTTCATGTGCTGCAAACATTGTCAGGGACCTTCTGGACAGCACGGATAATGCGATCCCTTGCTGAACGATCACCAGTTTACAGTTTGAGCCTTTGCTAAAGCGTTCCTCCCAAACTCGTATTAAAACTGACATCTATGTGGTGTGTCATGTTGCGTAAATGCAGGAAATTCGTGTCTCAATGGAGCACAGATGTACAGTCGTATCTCTTCCTGCACGAACAGCAGATGAAACAGTCCAGAAGGTGCCAAGAAAGAGAGGGTTTTGTTTAATCCTATACATTCACACATGAAAAAGCAGTATGTTAATGCTACGATCAATTATACTTCAATAGTTCAAACTTAGCTCACCCGCTTCGAATGTTATCACTCGATTGAATGGGCGTCAGTAGTTATCACTCGATTGAATTGGCATCAGTGGTTATCAGCTGATAGATATGGGCCAGTAGGGGCCTTCTATGCTTACTAGTAGGCTCAAAAGGCTGTTATCATCCATCTACATGCTTAATCAGCTATACTAATAGAGAAGACTCCAGATCCAGATCTGTTTTTACATTACTGTTATGGTTGGGTTTAGGGTTGGGGCAGGGGTAAACGTTAATAAAATATAATGAATGCGAAATTTAATAAATAATATAAATAAATTTCGTTAACTTCTTGTTTCTTGATTATATAGCTTGATCTATAGCTGGTAAACCAATGGGATCTATGATAACAGCCTTCTGAGCCTACCAGTATGTGCAGAAGGCCCCTACTGGCCCATATCTATCAGCTGATAACGCTCATTCAATCGAGGGATAACATTCGAATCAGCTTCCTAGCTAATGCTTAATCCTAATTGCAGGGTTGGCATGCTGGGAGAGAACCCTGAGCTCTGTCAGTTAGCATAGACGGGGGTCTGAGATCAGTCTCAAGAGCTTCCCTTTCGTATAGAAGAAAACGAGGGATATAGGGCTCCTTCCATTAGAATGAGAGTTGAAAGCAGGAGAGGGGATGAGTTTCAAACACACGCTCTTTGTCGGCAATGCCTGTGCGGTCACTTATTCATCCATATAGAAAAGTGATGTAAAATTATAATTTAATAATAGTAAATAAATTACTGTTAATATTTTCATACTGACCAACGGGAAACTCCAGATCATAGGCATATATGTGTATATATCTCTGGCTCTAGGTGGCCAATCCTTCACTACACCTGGGTCCTGCATTCATTTCAAAGGAGCGCTACCCTGTACTAAAATGGTGGCTCGATTGACGCATTCCTTCCAATAGACAACAACAGCGTAGCCGACATCTAATGTAAATATTTATGCAAACTACTTATTTAAAATGAGCTGTTCTTACAAATTTTTGGGAAATTTTTAACTGTTTTATGTTTAATCAGCTTAAAATTGTAACAAAAAAAAAACCATTTAGTTAATTAAATCGATTTGTGTTGAGACGAGATAAAGGGATTGTGTGAAACTCAAGATTTCTTTACAGTCTACTATAACAGGGTTCCCAAACTTTTCAGTTCGCAACCCCCAAAATAACAATGCCAGTGACTCGCAACCCTAAATATACTCTGAGCTTGTTAAAAATATATAAAGCTTACACACAACGGTGCACACATACCAACAGGCCCAAGTCTATTTGTCATTAAATTTTGGAGAATGCCACTCGGAGACCATTCTTCATGTTTAGTTATGGGCAAAATTTATGCGTAACATTTCCGTTAGTGCCGTAAAGGTGTGAGAAAGTTTAACCTAATGTCATACAATCAATCTGTTGCAACTGGTGCTATTGCTGTGTCTTTAACATAATGTAATCACCCCAGAGGTTAATAAAAAATTGAAAGGCTGATGGATTTTTATTTGCTTTTTTATGTAACTATTTTTTTTCCCTTCTGTATGTTAATTCTACTAGTTTAATAAAATAAATGAGATTTTTGGATATAACCAAGAGACCGCCGCTCATCACCCCATGACCCCCCGGGGGGTCCCGACCCCCACTTTGAGAACCACTGTACTGTAATATAACTGATACTTTTATTCAATGCCAGTCTCTGTGCTAGCTGTATAATAAAAAATATATAAGCATATGCATATTAATGTATATGTAAAAATGTCAAATGTATATTACATGTAAAATGCATAACAAAATGTATGTTAAATGTAAAAAGTATATTTAAAATGTACATTTAATTATTTTTTAAATATAAGCTGCTAAGAGCTTATAGAAAACAATACAAAACATTTTATTATACAAATAATGCAAGCACTACAGAAGAAGATAAATCCTCTGCATTATATTCCAAATCATACAGTAGATATGTGTGTAAATAATACCCAAACTAAGTGAGTTGTTGTTTTGTTTTTTTCGTGCAATAATAAGCAAACAGATATTTTTTGGATAAAATAATATTGATATTATCGCAGGGGTCCAAAGTGTATTTAAGGGTGGTTGCCGTTTAGTCTCTTTAAAACAGATGAAATAACAAAAAGTCAAAGCCAAACTCACTGTGGGCCTCAGTAAATCCCTTAATACAATAAAAGTCATGGGGAAAAACAAATAAATTGAGAGGCCTCGATACACGTCATGTTGCGTTTCATATTTGTTTTTGGTTAAAGGTTTTGCAACATTCACTTCTAAAACAACATAAAGGTTCCAAAGGAGACGTTCAATAAACAGATCCTAAAATTAACATTAAAAAAATAAAACTTTTCCGCAATCAAAACGTTCTGGAGCAATGGGAAGGTTGTTAAAAGCTCTTCAGGAAACCACTGATGTCAATAAAAGAACTTTTTAGAGTGTCCTTTAAACACTTAGAAGAAAAAAAATCATTGATTGGATTTACTTTTTTTTTTACAAAGGCTCATTCTGAAAACGTAGCCCTATATACATTTCAGGAGATTGCGAATTATGTAGCCAGAAGTAAAGTATGTATGACTGCATTTTATCTTTAAAACGAATGCTATAGGGCGGTATGACACTGTTCCTTTTTGCAATACCATCTGAGCGCTTACCTCTGTATGGACGGCTTTCCAGCTGTTACTAGTTTGTTAAGTAGTAGTCAGTATTAGTCATGTACGTCAGCGACTAAAGATGCAGAAAGGAGCTGAACACGATGACAGGGTTCGAGTTTGCCATAGAACGGTTCCAGAAAGCGGGTAAGACAAAAACAGAATCCAAAAATAAAATAAACAAATAAATAACAGGGTGAGAATGTGGTAAAATCTGAAAACGTGGTAAAAAACAAGCGAGGGCTTTTCAATTTCTGGATTGCTTTTTAAAATTGTTGGTTTAGTTCAGGAAAGTGGGTGGGTCAGTTGATTACTCAGTCAGTCAGTCGTCAGCGGCCTCTGGTTGATTTACATGAGAACAACAGGCGCAAATGGCACTTGCGAGAGAAATGTGAGATTTGAAAAGCATACACAGCGACCTCTCGTGGATTGGTGAAAATAAAAACTGCAAAAAAATGTAGCTCCTGGGACATATTTGGCGTTCTCTAGAAATGTTTACATGGGTAGATTTTCAGAATGAGCCTGGGTTATTTTCTCAGGTAAGTGCTTGTAAACAGAAATGTTGGGTGTCACACAACTAATTCACCCTCCAAACCCCCACCACGGCCAAAAAAAAAAAAACAAACAAAAAAAAAAAACGCTAGGAATCCTGTTTTTTCACCTCAATTTAAATAAGTAGTTTGATTAAGCAACAAAATAAATGGAGTGTACACTGTAAAAATACTGGGTTTCACACAGTTCCTTCAAGTTCATTATTTTTGTATAGTTAACCTGTTGCTTTCGAGTCAAATGGTTTACTCACTTTAAGTAACTAATCACCTTTTGCAGTTCCTTCAAGTTACCAACACAAATCAAGTTAACTTAAGCATTTTTTACAAATTAAAAAAGCAGAATGAACATGAAACATTTGAGTCGTCCCCCTAAAAACTTAAGAATTGTGTTGTTTCAATTCATTTTAAATAAGTAGTTTGAACTTTAACAAGCAACAAAATAAATGGATTGTACACTATAAAAAGAGAGTAAACCAATTGCCTTTACAAAGTTGAATTTACAAAAATAATGTAAGTAAACTCATTGCAACTTGCAACTGCTAAGTTGACTTTATTTTCATAATTATGCTAATTGTGCTGACTTTTTTAAAAATGAAAGTAAACTAATCCCTTTTTTTCCAATTCACCTTTATTATATTAGTTTTTTTTAACTTTTCTGCATCTGGCAAAGTGACAGAGTCAAATATTCAATTCAATTCATGTTTATTTCTATAGCGCATTTACAATGTAGACTGTGTCATAGCAGCTTAACATAGAAGATCATAGTAAATTGAAACGGTGTAGTTCAGTTTTCAGAGTTTAAGTTCAGTTCAGATAAATCTGCTCTTCCAGACTCCAGTGTGTCTTCTAAATTCCATACAGGCTATAATAGTAAATTGTATAGACTTATTAAAGCGCCAAATATGTAATACTGTAATAATTAATGTCATTATTTAAAAACAGACGTGCGTCTGACACTGTAAAGAGGGATTAGTTGATTTTAAAAAGTGAGCTCAATTAGCATAATTATAAAAATGAAGTCAACTCAACAGTTCCAAGTTACAATGAGTTTACTTACTTTATTTCTGTAAAGTTAAGCTGTTGCTTTTAAGGCAAATGGTTTACTCGCTTTAAGCTACTAATCTCCTTTTGCAGTGCAGTTCCTTCAAGTTCACAAAACAAATCAGTAAGCTAACTTAACCATTTTTACCAATTTAGATGGATTGAACATAAAACATCAGCCTGATCTCACGAGAAAACGTAAGTATTTTACGTTTTGCCAGTTTAGAGGCTAATTTTCGTACAAGTTCAGTCGTACGAAATTATACAATTTTAAAAAGGAGGCGTGGCACCCAACCCAACCCCACCCCTAAACCCAACCGTCATTGGGGGATAAGCAAATCGTATTAAAATGTACGAATTAGATCGTACAAATTCATACGAACTAGCCACTAAATCAAAAAGTTACGAATTGCCGTGAGATTGTGTTGAAAACATTGAAGTCGCCAACCTAAAACCTTAAGAACTGTGTTGTTTCAACTTATTTTAAATAACTACACTGAAAAAAAAATATTAAAAGATGATTCCTTAGATTTACAAAAATTTTTAACGTTAAGTGGTTGTAAACAATTTAATTGTGTTGAATTTAAACAAACAAATTAAGTTGAACATTATTCAATTTAATTTGTTTGTTTAAATTCAACACAAATAAATTGTTTGCAACAGTTCTGCATGCAACACTTTTTTCAGTGTAGTTTAAACAAGCATTTTTTGAGTGTAGGGAACCCAAAACTGTTCATCAATGGCATTGCAACACCGCCCCTCTTTTGGTACCTCACATTGTAAAACAAAGCGACCACTACAGTCCCATTAGACACAGCGTTATAAATGACTCCCTGTGACACACTCTTACCCCTGACCCAAGTGAAGCATGAAATGAAAGTAACGGATGATTTTCAGTGCCAGTGATGAATGATTTCGACCATTTCCTTGGGTGGTATTTTCACACACACACACACACACACACACACACACACACACACACACACACACACACACACACAACCGCGAGCCAAACCACACCAAGCCTGCGCCTGGAATGACACTGTAAGTTCATTGATTGGCCGAGTCAGCTGACAGAGCCGCTAATTGACTCGTTGCTTTCTTAGGAATGCCCAAATTTGCTGATGCCCTAATCCATTTAAACTAGGTCGGAGAAGGAAGACTTTGAATAATTACGAAAAGTCATTCGATTACCAAAAGCAATTAGCTATTGGACACGTACAAGCGCGCCAAGACTCGTCATTGTCAGCACGACTGCGTGACTTGAGGGCGTTCAAATTATGCAATGAATAACACATACCGCACATTAAAAGGTCGTCACATGTGTGTCTGGTTGAGACCAAATGGAGATTTGCTCTAGGAGTGGACTGATCTTTACCGGATCAGAGGGATGTATTGTTTTTAAAAATCACCCCTGGCTCCTGTTTACTCTAGGACGGCTCCTCTGCAGCCATGCGCTGAAGGCGATAGATAACAACCCAACAACCGCCTTAAATACTTTCATCTCAAACACAGGCCAGCATTGTTTACGAGCTCGCAAGTCCATCAGTTTCGGAAGAAAAGCACCTCAAGAAAGTCCTTTCATTCACACACACAGACTGTCCTCCGCAATCAGTCTGATCTCAGCAAAAAGGAATCGCTTTTTATATAACCCGAGTCTTGTGATACCAATGCACAGACCTTTTCTAAATTAGCAGCTCTTTTCATTGGGAAACAAGAGCTCTTTGCTATATCGGTTAGCATCTGAAAATGACATAATATGAAGGGACATAAAACAGCACTCTCTGTGAACTCGTATTCCAGGACACGGGAGCATTAGGCGTCAAAATCTGCTCCCTGATCTCCTTTAACTGGTTTAGGCCACTCGATGCACAGCTCTGCGCTTGCCTCGGGATTAATCCTCATAAACACTTGAGGTTTCCTTCATTTTAGCAACACCAATCAAGTGTTTCTGAAAGACGCGGGCTGCTTTGTTTAGCATTCTTATTTCATTTTGCACTCTGGATTTAACCTCGGAGCCGCACAGTAGCATGTCCATATCTGACAGGTGTTAATCTCTCACAGCACTGTGTCAGTGGCCTCGACATTCGGGCTTGTGCACCACCTACGCACATCATCTAAGACTGGAGGCCAAGGAGGCTTACAACTCCCTGAGCTTTTAACTCCTGAAGGATTGGCCTGAGATTAGCAACAGCCTTCACGCCAGCCAATGCACCATTTAACGCAATGTTTAGGGCGGCACGCTGTGCTCCTCAGTATTGACAGTGGTGTAAAGTAACCAACTGTAACTGAGTAGTTTTTCTCAGAAATTGTTATTTACTTGGTAGTACAAGCACTTTTATTTTGCATTGAGTACATTTCTAGTGCTGCATCGGTACTTTTACTCCACTATTTTCCTTCAACCTGCAGTCACTACTTAATTTTTCTCTTGTCTATGGGGATTGGCTAATCAGTTATTCAATTCCATTCATTCATTCAATTTGGGCTTGGTCCCTTTATTAAACAGGGGTCACCACAGCGGAATGAACCACCATTTTATCCAGCATACTTTTTACACAGTGGATGCCCTTCCAGCTGCAACCCATCACTGGGAAACACCCGTACACTTTTACATACACACACATACACTATGGACACTTTTGCCTACCCAATTCACCCATACCACACGTCTTTGAACTTGTAGGGGAAACCAGAGCACCCATGCGAACACGGGGAGAACATGCAAACTCCACACAGAAACACCAACTGACCAAGTACAATCAAATAATAATAATTTTCCATCATGAATGATGAACATTTCAAGACATGTTTGAAAAGTGCCCAAGAAAATGTCTAAAATCTTTACATGCAATTATCCAAGAGACTTTAGTTTACTTAGACTGCATGTTGCAGCCTGATCTCACGAGAAAACGTAAGTATTTTACATTTTGGCAGTTTAGTGGCTAATTCGTACAAATTCGTACGAGTTCAGTTGTAAGAAATTGTACGATTTTAAAAAGGAGGCGTGGCACCTAACCCCACCCCTAAACCCAACCGTCATTGGGGGATGAGCAAAACGTACTAAAATGTACGAATTAGATCATACAAATTCGAATGAATTAGCCACTAAATGAAAAAGTTACGAATTGCCGTGAGATTGTGTTGATGATGAAAAGATGACGGATGTTGACTGTGTGATGGCATGAAATCATCAAAAGGCCTTAAACAATAACTATAAACACTACAGAATGTTACGTTTTCACAAACTGCATGTAGACACATCAACTTTTCTCACTACTATTGGGTACACCCACTAATCCACTTAATGGCCAGTTTGCATTGGCATATTGGGATATTTACTCAAAATATTTCATTAGGTGAGCAAACATATGTGCTAAATTGAAAATCTAAAACTACACTGAAAAAAATACCCATAATTTTGCAGTTTTCCTGATTTTGTGATTTACATTATTATGATTTTTATCAACTTTTAACCTTGGGAAGTTTGAAAAAGTGACTTTAATTGACATTTTTAATAGTGTAAAGTGATATATTGTCTGGGTTGGTGTTGAACATTACGCTACAAAAAACCTTGTAATGTATTCCCAGTACATTTTCTGACTTATTTATCTATCGACATTTATTTATTATACATTATATTATTTAAAACTACTAAAATGTCCCTAAAAGTCACTTAGTTCAACTGTAGAGTTGAATTTTCAACATCAAAAGTCAACAGAGCAGAGATGAAAGTCCCATAAAGAGATTTACAACTGTAAATAAACGTAAATAACATTTGTGAAGCATAAAAAAGTATGAAAACGGTTAATTAAATTATAATTTAAATTATAATTATAATTAAGGCAAGGCAAGGCAAGTTTATTTATATGGCACATTTCATACACAGTGGTAATTCAAAGTGCTTTGCATAAACAGGAATAACTAGGAACTAGAGACAAATAAAATAAAAGCAAATTAAAACAGCGTAGAGATATATTCCAAAACATCGGTGTATCATATTTTCTCATTTTACTCTGGGACTTCCCCATTCTGGTGATCATCGGCTATCAGTGTAGGCTATCATTATTGAGGTCTTAGAGCTTCAGCTAGAGAACATCCATGCGATAACAAACTATGAGGCCACATTTACATATCATTTCAAGATGCATAGTTTAGGTCAATGTGATTACAAATGGACGAGACTAAATACTGATATAAAAAAAAACTTTTGCATGCTTTCAAAGGTAGTCGAAAATACATTAGATTAGACTGATTTACCAATGTAAATGCTCAATTGGCTGAATGCATTCAAACAGACAGCAAAAACAAGTGAATTGCAATAGAAATAACGCTTTCAATTGTTTGCTTTCAATCGTGCTCCTTTCTTTTGCATGGAGTGTGATGAAATGAGAAGGCTCTCAGCAAAATGCAAACACAAGTGGTCTCAAAAGACAGATAGCACTTTAGCTTATTTTAATTATAATCTGGCTATTTTTAGGATATTGACTATTTATTTGTATTTATAAAGTATGTATTCTGCATGATCTTATTCTATAATCCCTACTCAATACCTAACCCTACCTACTACCAGCATAATAACCATTAATGATCAGCAAATTAGGAGTTTATTAAGCTAAAAGTTATAATTATTGGCTTGTTAAAAGTGAGAATTGTACCTTAAATTAAAGTGTGAGCAAAATGCACGCTTAAGCCAGGTGTAAACAGGGCCTGATATACTTTGTTTACTTCATAGTGGGCTTAGAAGCTGAATCAAATGGTTTTTCCATTCATACACAGTATGAACTGTGTGACTTTTGTTTGAGATCGAAACATGTGCATGCATGCCTCTAGAGACACAATACTGGCTACAATATAAAAAAGGTAAAAGCCACTTTAAAGCGGTTGCATTCAATGCACTGAACTGTTGGCAACACATTGAAAGCATCACGCAAAAACGACATGCTATCCTTATGGAATCAATCAACAGAACATGACATTATGAGCGTACATATTTCTCTGGTGTTTCAGAAGAGCTACCCAAGTTGATGGACTCAGGATGGCTTAGGAGGCGGCGTGCCAGCAAACGAAATCCACACGGGATTTTCAAAGAAGAGCGTCTAAACCTTAATGCTGTCCAATTGCCTCCAGATGTTCCCCCTAAACCAGCAAACAGACCCCTCTCCATCTCCGACCCTTGCATCTGGATCACCGCGGTGAACGTTGGATTGTTTTTTGAATGCTTTCGCGATGTAAGACATGGCTTGCGGTGTTTGAAAAGCTTTCAAGTGGTGGCATTCATTGCAATCAGCCAAATGCACCTTGACTTTGCATATTAGGTTCGGAAGACAAACATTTCAGCTGTTATGATTTATAGATAACGCTGCGTACACATGAGCATTAGCTAACTGCAGTTCACATTTACTGAACTGGTGTCATGTTGGAGTTTTGTGTGGAGACGTGCAGCAGCTGTTTGGCCTTCTTAGCAGCTGGTGTCAGCACCTCCCTTAACACTGTTCATTCGGTCGGCATGTGTTTCTGGTGAGTTCTGATTATCGGCCAGCACACTTGAGTGGTATATTCTATGACAAGTGTATGCTTATACAACTAAACTGAAAAAATGTGTAATGCTTTTACGTTGTTGGCACTATTTAGAGTGATTGCAACACCAAGGTCTAAATTCTTTAAAGAGCAGCTCATATGGCTTCAAAACAACATAGCATATTTGCAATTTGTAATATAGCTGTCCTTCAATGTAAACAGTCTGCAAAGTTGTTATTGAATGATAAATAAAGGTACTGGCTGCGTCCATAGTGTGTGAAAAACAGTACACTTTCAGAAATAAAGGTACAAAGGCTGTCACTGGAGTGGTAACTTTTTTAAAAGGTAGATATTTGTTTAAGGGGGTCCATCTTGGTACCTCAAAGATATATATATATATTAGTACCTAAAATTTTTACTTTTGTACTTTTTAGGTACTAATATGTACACTTGAGGTATTAATAAGGACTCAAATGTATACCTTTTGAAAAGGTATCACCCCAGTGACAGCTCTCATACCTTTATTTCTGAGAGTGTATGTCTGAATTAATAGTATTTGAGTATCAGTATGCGAGAAGTAGCCGGATGACCTACTAATTCCGGAGTAGTCGATTTCTGAGGTGAGATTCTGTAGTGTGCATCCAGTCAACACTACACTCTTCCATGATGCAATGCAAGAGAATTCATAAACGGGAGTCAAGCAATGCAACTGACACAAATAGGTCATGTGATAGTGACAAAAAAACAGATGTAGTACATCCGATTTTTACTAATACTACTCATTCTATGTAGTACATACTTTTCCAATGGTCGTACAGTAAATTCTAACTCAAATGTAGTACCTACTTAAGTAGTGGGTGAATTCAGACACAGCCATCGTCTATCAAATGAAAGAGTCTCTGAATCGCCTTAAGTAGTTATATTTTGGTTTTTTTTACTTGATACAAATATATCAATTAAATAAAAAAATATAAGTATCACATTTGCATAATCCCACCTACACACCTACATCTGAATACTACTCATACTTTATAGTACATACTTTTCGAATGGTCGTATAGTAAATTCTAATTCAAATGTAGCATCTTTTTAAGTTGTAGGCAAATTCAGACCAAAGAGTCAGCTATGAATTGCCTTAACCGTTATATTTTTGGGATTCGTCCTATATTTTTTGGGATTTGTAAATATATCAAAAAGATCAAAGTACCATATTTGCATAATCCCGCCTACCCTATCAACCTACATCTGATACTATATAGTAAATAATTGTCTAATGGTCGTGTAGTAACTCAGATTCAAGTACCTTCATAAGTAGTGGGAGAATTCAGACGCAGCCATTGTCTCTCCCTCAAATGAAAAAAAGAGTATAAAAAAAGAAAGTCGTTATATTTTTAGGAATTTTTACTTGATACAAATATAGCAACTAAATTTAAGTACCACATCTGCATAATCCCACCTACACACCCACACCCGAATTTTACTAATACTACTCATGTGAAAAAGCACATACTTTTCTAGTATACATACTTATACTATAAGTAGTACATACTTGAGTAGTAAACAATTTTGGACATAGCTATCATCTCTTAAATGAAAGAGTCGGTTCTGAATCGCCTTAACAATTCTTTACAATTTTTTTTTCGCTTGATACCAATCTATTAAGATCAAAGTACCACATTTGCATAATCCCACATACCCACAACATATGAACACTCTTTAATGGTAAACTTTCATATGAAAAGACCAATCACAACAGACTTTGGCCAGCTGGCCAATCAAAGCAAAGTTGGCTTGTTGAAGAGGGAGGGGTTTATAGATTCTGATATTAAATGCACATCCTGAATAAATTACAATGTTTTCTGATTTTGGACACATTTATACCAGTTGTGCGGGACTCCAGTGTTACCTCAGCAGGCACCGGACATCACACAGACGTAAAATTGACGTTGGACTCCAACGTTAATCTAACTTTGAATTTTGGTTATATATGAATATCGGATTGCAGTCAGAACCCAACGTCAGTTTGAGGTCAGACTCCAACCTGTAATCAAGTTGATTACACAACAAAAACCAACCAAAGATAAATGTCTACTGATGTTTGACTTTGACATTGTATGAATGTCATAACAAGACGGTAAGCTGATGTTGGATTTTGGTGAGTTGATGCCACACCCTAAAACCAAATATCAACACCAGCTGGCGTCGGTATTAGATGTCAGCTGATGCCAGAAAATTGACATTAAATTTTGGTCACCTGACATCGCAACCAAAATACTTTGTTTGCCTGCTGGGAAGACTCTTTAAAATACCATATGAGCTGCTCTTTAAGATTCAAAACTGCCCATTTTAGTCTCCATGTTGGTCATGACAAAAAAAAAATCAAGACAACAAATATATATATTTTACTTATTTTAATAAGTTAATAAGGTTTCAACTAATGTTTTTAATATAGTTATATGATGTTTACCTTCATATTTTTAGCCAGTTTGATTGATTTAAGTTGAGATGACTTGAAAAGTTAATTTGACTTTACTATAAATTGAAATGCAGCTTGAATTGCATGAACATTTGGCCTTCCATATCCTCACAACAGCTGATTTTGCTGAGTCAGCAGTGAATATCAGCCCATTATAACAATTGCAAGTAAAACCCAAAAGTCAGGTGTCTTTATTAAAGCACGATGCCATAAAACTGAACTCAGACTATTAGCGTAAAAAAAAGTCTGGAAGTCATTAGCGATTAGCCTGGCTTTTTATAGAAAAATAAACGTGCTCTAGGTTTGACATGGCACCGCCAAACACAACAGTTAGTGTAATTAACGCATCTCGGAGTCGGTAACGTGATCATGCTGGATTTTTGTTTTGATGTAACATGATCGATGGCTGTTTGGCAGCTGGCAGCAACACTTTGTCAAAGATACAAACTACAAAAGGTGAACCCACTTCCCAACTCTGAGAGGTTGAAATGTCTACCGCAGCTTCATGTTTAATGCATCTGAACTCATAACACTTACAGAAAGACTTTGGGAAAATTTTCAGGCATACTTAAAGAGATAGTTCACCCAAATGTTATATTCACTCAGCCTAAGTGGTTCAGATCATTTTTGCAATTAATTATGAACACAAAGGAAGACATGTTGGAAAACAGTAGCCATTAATATCCACAGTAGGGTTATAATAATAATAATATGGTGGTAAATGGCTGCCAGCTTCCTGTCCAAATAACTTCCTTCCAGTTCAACAAAGGAAACAAACTCAAACAGGTTTGAAAGATGAGTAAACGATGGCATCATTTACATTTTTTGGGTAAACTGTGCTTTAAAGACAAGACAAAAGCTTTTTTCATTTTGTTAAAACAAATGGAAGAATAGATCTTAAAGAAATAAGGCTGCACAATATATATTATTTCTAACAATATCATTATTGTTGTTTTAACCTTTTGAATGCCCCACCAAGAAAAAAATGTTTGGGTTGCATTTCTTAACTCTTAACTAATGTTGCTAGTTAACACACTCAATGCATTTTTTTTCAACACTTCCCATAATTTTTAAAATATCAACCCCTACTAAATGATAGATATGACAGTTTATGTTAAAAGTACTGGGATTAATATATATATACTATGAAAAATCTAAAAATATTTAAAATATTAATAAAAAAATATATATTTTTTTTAAATATTCAAATTTTAATACTAATTTATCTTTATTTTTTTGTAATATGCCATAAAATTCTTCAGATTTAACATGTTTTCTGTTTTTTTTTTTTTTTTTTTTACAATAAAACCAAAATCCAGTGTAGTGGCACCACATGATTCTGTTTGTTAGAATTTTTTGTAAACCAGCAATGCTGTGTGTGTAAGCCATTATTTAAAACAGTCACACTTTAAATGACTTTAAAGTCGTTATTTAAAACAGTCAAAACATGGTCAATCATTTGGTAGAGCAGGTAGTCGAAGGGTTAATGTGTGCAAGCACAACATTTCCAACACTTCCCCATAGAGAAATCTGATATAAGGCCATATATAGTATATTAGCTGTTATATAGCTAATATATTTCAGCATGCATATCTGCATATTCCAATGGTTTAAACATTTATATACATTTAAATATTTTGAAATAATTGTTACATGTATGATATGAAAATCAGATGAACATCACATGGTCGCCCACTGAAGCTGGATGGGAGACCACATGGGAAAGCTAGGTTGCTTAAGTGTTAGTGAGACCAGCAGGGGGCTCTCAACCTGCGTTCTGTGTGAGTCCTAGCAACATGATCTCACGAGAAAACGTAAGACTTTTACGCTTTGTAATTTCAATGGCTAATTCTTACAAATTCATTCGAGTTCAGTCGTATGAAAATGTACAATTGTAAAAAGGAGGCGTGGCACCCAACCCTGCCCCTAATCCCATCTGTCATTGGGTGATGAGCAAAACATACTAAATTGTATGAATTAGTTCATACGAATAAGCCACTAAATCAAAAAGTTACGACTTGTCATGAGATTGCGTTGGTCCTAACGCCCCAGTATAGTGAAGGGGACTCTATACTGGTCATTAAGGGGTGTCTTTCAGATAAGATGTTATAAACCAAGGTACTGACTCCCTGTGGTTGTTAAAAATCCCAGGATGTCCTTTAAAAAAAAAAAGAGTAAGGGTTTAACCCCGGCATGCTGTCAAAATATGCTCATTGGCCTCAGTTCATCATGGCCTCCTAACCATCCCCATATCAGCTTCATCACTCTGTCTCCTCCCCACCAATCAGCTGGTTTGTGGTCTGCTGCAATATGGCTGCTGTAGCATCATCCAGATGGATGCTGCACACTGGTGGTCGATAAGGACTTTGAGCATCTAGAAAAGCGCTATATAAATGTAAGAGATTGCTATTATTAAATATTATATTTTACATTTGTGAAACGTCTATTTCATATATTAAATTTGCATGCATAGCTACATATTTTTCAGTCTGAAAGCATGATTGTGTGATGAAGCCTGTTAGAATTCAGTTTTATTGATGCCATTATTCAAGTCAATAAAAAAGCCAATAAAAACTATTTATGGGCTTTTATGATTTAGTTAAGCTAGTTTGCTGTTATTAGAAACACTTCAAAAAGTTAATACTGAGCATAATGCATAATACTTTAAACTGTTTTTGTTATATTAAGCCAAATGAAACCGTATAGCAAGGACACACACACAAAACTCAGATTAACTCCTCATTACAATGTAAACAAATGCTTTAATTAACAGCTTCCAAAGTGGCTTTTATTAGCATTTTAGTAGATCGAGAAAATATATAAAGACAATTAAATCTGACTTCATCTGGAAAATAAAATAATAAGTGGAAAAATATGAATCACAAAATATGGAAGACTGCCCATTTATGGATATTTTTACAGTGTACAACATTAATAACATTAATAAAAACATCAACAAACCAAATTGATTTCATGACATGATGTGATGTGGTTGAAATAGCAACCACAGCATGTCAAACACCATCATTACCACATAATGTCTGGCACAAATGAATGTTTATAGGACTCTTGAAAGTAGCATTAGTTAAATACTAAGATTTATCTAGAGAGTCACCAGTCATGATCCTTCAACGCATGTATGAAAGTATTAATCTACCCATCATGCCACGCTTCAGTGTTGTCACACAATATCATTGCTGATAAGGTAAACGTGACAACATACGCCATTACAAATTCTGCGCTGTTAACCTGTGCTGTTCATTGTTGTGCTGTCACGAACTATAAACAGCTTTTGTTGTCTTCACAATAATCAGAAGTTGCTAAGGAAATGAAGAGTTACTAAGAAATGCTTCATTTGGTCTTGATAAATGATGTATTTCAGCCTGGCTGCCATCTGCCATTTGTGCTGATGAGGCTGTCAGTGCGTTTACTGACTGTTGGGTCTGCTAGCATGCCATGCCTTTTTCCCAGATATAAAAACATCCCATTTATCAAGATGAATTCATGATAAATGACCTTGTTTAGATGTCCGTCTGCATGGTTTCGCATACATAAGGTATTCTATGATGAGACCATCCATATATGGACGTCACTGCAAATTTCCCACAGTTTAAACATAGTGCCCACAAAAAAAAAAGTGAGTGACCTGTGATGAAGTGACCCTTTGACTTTAAGCCAACATTATTTTTAGGATACTAATCAACTGGCTAAAGATTGATATGTTTTTTTTTTAATCCACTATAGGTGAAGCACAAGCCTGGAAATGTGTCTACGCCACAATAATGGAGAAAATCACACAAGTGAAATTGTCATTTTGTCAACTAGTGCACTAAACCAGCCTGATCTCACGAGAAAACGTAAGTATTTTACGTTTTGCCAGTTTAGTGGCTAATTCATACGAATTCGTACCAGTTCAGTCGTACGAAATTGTACGATTTTAAAAAGGAGGCGTGGCACCCAACCCCACCCCTAAACCCAACCGTCATTGGGTGATGAGCAAATCGCACTAAAATGTACGAATTATACAATGTACGAATTCATACAAATTAGCCACTAAATGAAAAAGTTACGTATTGCCGTGAGATTGTGTTGACTAAACACCTATTTGTGCATGAGCAGAAGTCTACAGAGAAATTAAACACACTGTAAAAGTGGCCACTTTTACCTATATACAAACATTCTGCATAATTCAATGCATACAATTTGTTTTTGTTGACATACCTTAGTGATGTAGCATTTGGATGCTCAAAATACCAAATGAAACATACAACTTAATCAAAATTCAATACATGAATAGTGTATCTGAAGAAATTTTCAACTTTTAAAGGCCATTTGTGCATAATTTAATGCATACAATTTAGTTTTGTTGGAATAACTTAATGGTTATGGGTCAAAAATGAGATAGACCATTTGGACGCCCAAAATATCAAATGAAATGCATGCAAACAAATCAGAATTTATCGAACTAACACTGTAATCAATTCATCTGATGAATACTGTATCTAAAGGTAATTTTTAACTCAAAAAGCCATTTTTGCATTATTTAATGCATAAAATTTTGCTTTGTTGGATAACTTAGTGGTTATGGGTCAAAAATGAGATGTACCATTTTAATGCTCAAAATATCAAATGAAATGTATATAAATGAATCAAAATCGATCAAATGAACACTGTAAGGTATTTTCAACCTTAAAAATCCAATTTTGCATAATTTAATGCACACAATTTTGTTTTGTTGGTAGAACTTAGTGGTTACAGGTCAAAGATGAGATGTACCATTTTAATGCCCAAAATATTAAATGAAATGTATACAAACTAATCAAAATTTATCAAATGAATTCTGTATCAGACAATATTTTTTATCTTAAAAAGCCATTTTTGCATAATTCAAGACATAAAATTTAGTTTTGTTGGGATAACTTGGTTGTAACAGGTCAATGACGAGATGTACCATTTTGATGCACAAAATAACAAGCGAAATGCATACAAATGAATCAAAATTAATTAAATGAATACTGTATCTACAGGTATTTTCAACCTTTGAAAGCCATTTCTGCATAATTTAATGCACACAATTTTGTTTTATTTGTATAATTTAGTGATTACAGATCCACGATGAGATGTACCATTTAGATGCTAAAAATACCAAATAAAATGTATAGAATGTAATCAAAATTCATTAAATGAATAATGTATCTAAAAGGTATTTTTGACTGTAAAAAGCCCCTTTTGCATAATTTAATGCATACAATTGAGTTTTTTGGTATAACTTAGTGGTTACAGGTCAAAGATAAGAAGTACCATTTTGATGCCTAAAATATCAATTGAAATGTAAAAAAACGAATCAAAATGTATTAAATGAATACAGTATTTAAAGGTTTTTTGACCTCAAAATGCAATTTTTACATAATTGAATGCATACAATGTAGTTTTGTTGGTATAGCTTAGTGGTTACAGGTCAAACATGAGATATACCATTTTAATGGCCAAAATACCAAATGTCATGTATAGAGTTTAATTTTAATTTGTTAAATGAATACTGAATCTAAATGTAATTTCAACCTTTAAAAGACATTTTTTGTATAATTTAATGAATGCAATTTGAGTTTTGCAGGTAAAGCTTAGTAGTTACATTTCAAAGATGAGATGTGCCATTTTAATGGCCAAAATATCAATTAAATTGTTTACAAATTAATCAAAACCGATCAAATAAATACTGTATCTAAAGGTATTTGTGACCACAAAAGAGCATTTTTACAACATTTAGTGCATGCAATTGAGTTTTGTTGGTATAACTTCGTGGTTACAGGTCAAAGATGAGATGTACCATTGTGATGGCTAAAAATATAAATTGAAATGTATAAAAATGGATCAATTTATCCAACAAATATTGTATCCAAAGGTATTTTTGAGCTTAAAACGCCATTTCCGCATGACTCAATGCCTAAAATTTTGCTTTGTTAGGGGATAACTTAGTGGTTACAGGTCAAAGATGAGATGAACCATTTTGATTCACAAAATATTAAATGAAATGTATACAAACTAATCAAAATGTATCAAATGAATTCTGCATCTAAAGGTTTTTGGGTTGACATGCATTTAATTTCCTTTCCATGTCCATATGGGATGGAAAAAAAAAAACACTTAAACTATTAGTTTATTTTTCATTCGTCATCCAGCATAACTTATTCTGACACATGCTTATTAAAATAGTACATAAGATTAAATGATGATGCTAAACTAAACATATTTAAATGACAGAAACAATGAGTAGACATTTTAGACACTCATTGACCCACTGAAGGGACTTTTAATCAGTTCACGCTTAACTTTAGAATCAAATAACTCTGGTGTTAACGGAGTCATTCTCTTCCAGGAAACATTTCACTGTCAAAAGAGTCTTTTAATATTTCATCAGATGATTCCTGCTCCAAATGTGCCTGACCGAATGTTTTGGTACATAAATTACTGTTACACCAATTTACATCAACAGTAAATCTTTTGTTTTTGACCCGTTTATGCACATAAACTCAATACAAAGAACCTGGAACTGAATGTTCAACTCGAAATAAAATAAGTATCAAATTTCTTTATTAGACCGAGCGACCGAAATATGCGATATCCCAAATTCTGATAATCTCAGACTATAAAGAAAACCGCATGTCCCATATTTCTACTGCCACATGTTCACTAGTAAGAATGATTCGCATTAACCCTTTAGCCTCAGTGTCGGATCCTTTATTTGACAGATGCTCGTTTTCAGAAGCATGTCAGCACAAGACACGCACATCAGGCATAACATAAGCAGAAACACACTCTGGATGAGTACACAAGGCTATATCAAACACACAAGCGCAAAAACACATGCCAGTGGACGAACAGGAAAAGCCACTGACAAAACCTGAAGGGCTTCGCTCAATGCATCTCCAGCTCAGATTTGTGTGGATTATCTATTTTAGGGATTGTCTGCCAATCTCAGCCAGCTCTCGGAGGAAAGACCAAAGAGCAAAGTATTTCCAAGTAGACTGCATTTGCGCTTTATGCTGTTTTTATCAGCTTTTCCAAATCGCACACGCTTTAAAAAGCTTCATGGAGAACTTCGATGGAAACTTTCCAGTGCGTAAAATTCCCTTTGGTTTAGTAAAACGCACACTAAAGTTCTCTTAGGAAATTATTAATACAGTGGTCTAACTATTTTGCAAGCTTCATTTTTAAGAGTGCATACACAAAAACAAAAAAAAAATCGATGCTTGCATTTACAGCCATATATTAAAAACTACGCTTCATTTATAATTTGTTAGGCTTTTAAAATAATGTTAATAAAAATAAAAATAGTTTTGATCGTCTATTGTCTTTTGCGCATAAAGAGAAGAGCAATCTCTGAAAGTTGAGAAGTGAATTTGCCCATACTGGTTTTCAAGCCTGAGGCGCGAGAGGCGCATAGCAGCTCACATTCTTCCCAAATGCACCAAAAGTTCCACATACGCTTTAAGGCTTACATTTTTGGATTCTATCCCAAAATTACACCGTGTTTTTCCCCCTTGTTTGACATGCATTTTCATTTTCCCCACTCTGTGCACTTTTTCCACCAGTAAATTGCACTTGGGAAGCAGCGTAAATGCGCAACGGTGCCAGGAGCGCTCCAGACTCCCAGCAAACAGACGATCCCAGCAAACAAACTTTTAAAGGATACATACCGTAATAAAGGTAACCATAGCATCGGTGAGGAAATATTCAGCAGAGCCGACATGAAGGTAATGGAGTTTATAACGAATCCTTTTGTCGAAAGTTTCCAGATAGAAAAGCGCGCGGTGCGTGCTGAGAGTCTCACACTGACTAGTGCAGCGCGCAGACCTCTCTCTCTCTCTCTCTCTCTCTCTCTCTCTCTCTCTCTCTCTCTCTCTCTCAACGCACATAATCTTCTACTCTCCCGTGCACGTCCAGCATGGACAGATGGCTTTTATATTGCTCTGCTTAGTGATGCTTTTCTCCACAGTCAATCATGCATTGGTAACTTTCATTTTACTCCATATTAACACGCTCTTAACTGTACACAATGGGCAAATTGTTGGAATTAAAACTACTTTTATGTATTTGTATTATGTTCTGCTCTTAATCTTTGTAAGCTTTCGATGAAGATGAAGTCGTTTACTGTAAAATATGTAGCGAGCGACTTTTCTTCAGAGGATCTTGCATTTGTAACATTTTAATCCATAATAGCACATGCTTTACTGTACACAAGAGGCAAATTGTTAAGATTAAAATGACTTTTATTTATATTTATACTTAATAATGATCTGCACTTAATGTTTGTGCGCTTTTTGTGATCTTTCTATTAAGATAAATTCGATTACTGGACTGTGAAATACAGTTGAAGTCAGAATTATTAGCCCCCCTGAATTATTAAACCCCTTGTTCATTTTCTTCCCCAATTTCTGTTTGACAAAGAGAGAATTTCTTCAACACATTTCTAAACATAATAGTTTTAATAACTCATCTCTAATAACTGATTTATTTTATATTTGCCATGTTGGCAGCACATACTATGTTACTGGATATTTTTCAAGACACTTCTATACAGTTTAAAGGGACATTTAAAGGCTTAACTAGGTTAGTTAGGTTAACTAGGCAGGTTAGGGTAATTAGGCAAGTCATTGTATAACAGTGGTTTGTTCTGTAGACTATTGAAAAAAATTGACAGCTTAAAGGGGATAATAATATTGTCCTTAAAATGATGTTTAAAAAAATTAAAAACTGCTTTTATTCTAGCCGAAATGAAACAAATAAGACTTTCTCCAAAAGAAAAAATATTATCAGACATACTGTGAAAATTTCCTTGCCCTGTTAAACTTAATTTGGGAAATATATAAAAAAAAAAAAAGAAAATAAATTCAAAGGGAAGCGAATAATTGTGACTTCCATATTAACAGGCGCTTTACTGTACACAAAGGGCAAATTGTTGGAATTAAAGTGACTTTTATTTATTTGTATACTTAATAATGTTCTACGTTTAATATTTCTGAGCGTTTAGTGATCATTCTCTTAAGATAAAGTTGTTAACTGGACTAACATGTGTAAAGACAACGACTTTTCTCCAACGCCATTCATGCATTGGTAACTTTCATTTTATCCCTTTAACAGGGACTTTGAAAATGAGGCAAATAAAATGAAAAAATAGAAAAAAAGAACCAACCCTTTCACCAGGCTGGCTACGGGCCTGCTCTAGTATCAACATAAATGTTCGTTCAGGATCGCATCCTACTTGGCAAAATCATGATGTGCCACCAACTAAGTGTCAGTCATGTAACAATTGTTTATTTGTCAATTGAAATATGTCAGGCATATTCTGAGTAATTTTAAAGGGCTCACATGCGCAGCCCTAAAATGCTCATTAATATATTATTTTACATATTCGTAACATTAAAGGGCACCTATTATGCAAAAATCACTTTCATAAGGGGTTTAAACACAGCCGTGTGGCTACAGTATGTGAATATAACCAGATCAAAATAGTAAAAATGTATTAATTTAAATGTTTCTAATCCCCATGATAAAATCAGTCTGCAGAAACACTTTGATTGACATTCTCCCTTTGTACGTGTCATCAGAGGGGTAAAGCCCCGCCCACTAGTGACAAACTCTCCTTCATTAGCATAGGACATCAGTCTTGTTGTTGAATCTGCCACTATGCTATGCTGTAGCTCCGCCCTATTTTGAAAAATCTCATTTGAATTTAAAGCGACAGTCACAAAAATGCCACAATTACTATTGAAGCCTAAAAGGGGCAGATTTAAAGCATTATAAAACATTATGTGTGTGGTATTTTGAGCTTAAACTTCACACACACACACTAAAGACATTAGAGATTTTTGTTACATCTTAATAATAATAATTTTATTTATATTGCGCCTTTCCAGAGCTCAAGGCCACTTTACAAAGAGTGCTAAAAAAAAAAAAAGATAAACAAACATACAGGAAGTTAAATATAACAAACTGGAATCATACAAACAAGATCTAGGAGACAAATGAGCAGAGCGCAAGTGGATCAGACAAAGTGGTCAGTTTGGCAGATAGAAGTGAAGCATTCAGAAAATAAGTGAGTCTTAAGTAAGGATTTGAATTCAGAGATATTATTAGCAGAGCGGAGTGAGCCTGGTAGAGAGTTCCAGAGTTTGGGTGCAATACCACTAAATGATCTGCTAATGAACGAGTTGGGGTGTAGGGGACAAGCATGTTGCAGAGATAGGAGGGAGCTAGGCTATTTAGGGATCTAAATGCAAGGAGGAGAATTTTTAATTTAATGCGGTATGCAACAGGGAGCCAATGGAGGTCATCCAAGATTGGGGTTATATGAGCAGAACGTTTGGTATGAGTGAGTATTCTAGCTGCAGAGTTTTGAAGATACTGTAATCTGGAGATGAGGCTGGCAGGCAGACCAATGAAAAGGGCATTACAGTAGTCGATGCGTGAGGAGACAAATGCATGGATGATCGTCTCAGCATCCTTGCTACTGATGAAGGGATGCAGTTGGGAAATGCGACGTAAATGAAAGAATGCAGATTTAAGAACAGATTTAATGTGAGACTGAAAAGAGAGTGTGGAGTCGTAGATTACACCTGAATTTTTTTACAGAAGTAGATGTTTTAATGTGAGAGCCAGCAATCTCACAGGAGAAACTGCTGGAAATATTGCTGGTAAGTGCTGGGGTGCCAATGAAAATCATCTCAGTTTTGTCCATGTTGAGTTTCAGAGAATTTGAGGTAGGCCAATCATTAATATTCTTCACACAAGCAGAGATATTGTCTATTTGGGCGGATGAAGTAGGTGTACATACAGAGTAAAGTTGAATATCGTCTGCATACGGGGTGTCAAACTCAATCCCTGGAGGGCCGAAGCCCTGCACAGTTTAGTTCCAACCCTGCTCCAACACACTTACCTGTAGGTTTCAAACAAGCCTGAAGGACCCATTTGATCAGGTGTGTTTAATTAGGGTTGGAACTAAACTGTGCAGAGCTGCGGCCCTTTTGGAACGGAGTTTGACACCTGTGGTTTAGACCATCATTGTAGATCTTGTAAAAAGGGACACAATAGGTCTCCTTTAAAGCAAATACTTCCATTTAGTATGCGTTCAACGTAAATAAATCAACACAATCTCATGGCGATTCGTAACTTTTTGATTTAGTGTCTAAAGCTGAGGTCACACTGGGCTTTTCCTTCCATAGACTTCCATTCATATGCGCGCGAATGCGTCAGACCGGAAATGCGGGGTCATGCGTCAAGTTTCGCAGGTTACTGCGGTGCAAAGTTCAAGCTTGGTGAACTGTGACCTGCGAAATCGCATCACTTGACTGCTTGAGAACAATCCAGGATCAAAACATGACATCTCTGGACAGAAATTTAAAACATTGAGAATTACTAGCTTTTTTAAATGTCTAATAAGCTTGTTTAATCCCATCCCCTTTCGCAGCGCCGTACGACAGAATTTCGCACACACAAACTCTAATGTGACCGTAGCTTAATTCGTATGAATTCGTATGATCTAATTCGTAAAATTTAGTACGACTTGTTCATCCCCCAATGACGGTTGGGTTTAGGGGTGGGGTTAGGTGCCACGCCTCCTTTTTAAAAAGGTATTAGCCACTAAACTGGCAAAATGTAAAATACTTACATTTTCTCGTGAGATCAGGCTGAATAAATACACTTTGATAATCTGAGTTTGACCCACCAAAATGAAACGTCTCATGTTTGACCCATTTTTTTCGATATAGTTTTACAGACATTCCATAAATCAGCCAATTGCAGCAGCATATTATCACTTTCATACTTCATATTTGTCGGGTTACAAAAGAAACCTCCTATGGAGAGAAAGAAATTGCATACTTTCTCATGTCCTCGAATTGCAGTAAAAAACGCATTCAAAAGATCCTAATGACTAGGTATGGCAGCCAACTAAGGAGTAAATATTGAAAAATTAATGCGCAGTGTTTGCTCACGGGCATCCAGTGGAGAACTCTATAATCATTAGGTGAAACTGTCTAGTAAATGCATATTATAAGAGTTTTCCAGTGGTTTTATAAAAGGGCTGGGACAGGAAACTCTCTACAACCCTCCATAATCCGCTCTATTCTTCTGACGGTTAACTTTTTGTTGGAGATGTTTGTGTAGGACGACGTTTTGAAGTTTTTAGGCATTACAGTGATGACATATAGGGATCTTAAGGTTGCCTTTGAGCAAACGAACACACACACACACACACACAAAAACACACACACACACACACACACACACACACACACACACAGACAATGCAAACAGAAAAATACAGTATAAGGCAAAGCGGATATGTTTCTCGTCCCTCCCATGTTCCAACATTTTCAACTTTGCTTTCTTTGCTGTGTCAACAGTCACGAGGCGATCCAAAGCTATTAATAATGCAAAGCAGAATCATTTTTGAAACTTTCCTTGACTGAAAGTGAGCCAATCACACGAGTCTAAAAGTGTCACGTGACTCTCTAAAGAACTAACAGTGTCATAACCAAGCAAAACTAAAAGTAAAGAAACTCAAAAAAGAGCTTACCTGTAAAAAGCTGCTGTGAGCTTCCTGGTGACAGGTGAGGATGTGTTTCTTCCTCTTTCTTGATGATTATAAGACATCAAGGGTGAGAGTGAGAGCAAAAGAGAGACGTTGTTCCAACTAAAACGAGGTGCCTCAAATCAGGACACTAACATTGGTTGTGCTTCTCGCAGTTAAAAACTCCCCCAATCAGGAAGCTGATGTGCACATTAAATGAAGACATCAGATGAGTGATAATTCTGAATATTTCACAAATGAACTCATCTCCATTTAAACCAAAAACATTGAGGAAACAGTGATGGCATGATTCCAAAAGGACAGGATATTCTTCCTCTAGGGGCTTTTTATATCAATTCAGGAACACTTTGCTTTCATTCAGGTAATGCATCACATAAAGTCTGAGTTTTGTAGATGCTCGACAATAAAACTTAGAGCTAGGAGTTAATGATACTGTCCGATTTACATATGGTAACCATAAGCTGTATATATATGACTGCAGGCATGTAAAAAGGGAAAAAAGATGACTAACAGGAAGAGTTTAGCATTTTTCCACAATGTTGCAATAGTCTTTTGTTTCCTATTGTGATGTATATCTGAGGGAAAGAAAACGGGCTGATTTTGTCTGTGTGTAATGCAATCAATTTAGGCCAGGGGTGTCCAAACTCGGTCCTGGAGGGCTGGTGTCCTGCAGACTTTAGCTCCAACTTGCTTCAACACACCTGCAAGGATGTTTCTAGACTCCCTAGTAAGAGCTTGATTAGCTAGGGCAGCTGTGTCTGATTGGGGAAGGAACTAAGCTTTGCAGGACGCAGGAGTCTGGACATCCCTGATTTAGTCTCATACTGAAAACGTACCTCTATATACATTTCTGGAGAGCGGCAAATATGTCCGAGGAGCTATGTTTTTTTGCAGTTTTTGTTTTCTCGAATCCGCCAGAGGCCACTGCGTACACTTTTTCAGATCTCAAGTTTCTCTCGCAAGTGCCATTCGCGCCTGCTGTTCTCGCATAAATTTACTAGGTATACTTAAAACACCCAGGCAGGTGTGTTGACTAGTTAAGCTAAACCCTGCAGGGCATCAGACCTCCAGGAACAAGATTGGTGAACCCTGATTTAGAGAGTTGATTGCCTTTAAAACAGAGATCATCATTTCTAATTCGATGTAACCTTTTTAGCTCCAAAAAAGCAAACTGAAATTAAATGTTTCAATTAAATGTAAATACTGTCACATATAGAGGACTATTTAGAAGACATCGGCAAGCAAATCAAGGCAAAAACTAGTTTATCTCTGTTATAAATTAAATAGCTTTGTTTTACTATAATATGTTTATTATAAAATGTAAAAAATACTGTATTGGTTTATATAAACAAAGTTGTATAGTAATTTTAACTATTATTAAATAAATTAGGAAATTACCCATAGCAACTATGTTTAGATCTGGCCCACTTGCCTCAATAAAGTTTGGTTTTTTGCCCTTCATAAGGAAAAGTTTTAGCACCCTTGATACATACAGTAGATTGACTGTGCAGGAAATGCACACAAACAATGCAAACAGAAAAATACAGTATAAGGCCAAGCGGATATGTTTCTCCTCATGTGACCGTGCCTCCCATGTTTCAACCTTTTCAACTTTCCTTTCTTTGCTCTGTCAACAGTCACGAGGAGATCCAAAGCTATTCATAATGCAGACTAGAAAAAATGTTTACCTTACACTGAGCCTTGAGCTTTTTGAGCCAACCAAACAAGCCGTAAATGTCACATGACACTCTAAGGCTGTGGAAAAGCGTCATGACGAACAAAACCATTTACAGAACTCACTTTCAATCAAACGCCATTGAGAAACTAAAAAGACTTACCTGTTGAAACTTGGTGTAAACTTCCTGTTGACAGGTGAATGTGTTTCTTTGTCTTTTTAGACATCAAGCAGAAGAGGAAGAGCAAAAATAAGGCTCTGGGAAGACTCATCATAGATCCTCAAGTCCAGGATCGTATCACCGTTGTTTGCACATCCAGGATGTGAATCCTCCATTCCAGCACTTTCCAAAGCTGCTCGATTGGATTAAGAACTGGTGGTTGAGAATTAATTTATGCAAGGATGGATTGTATGATTAGCAACAATACTTGTTGGAGATTTAACCAATGCTCAACTGGTATCCAAAAGCTTCCAGGAAATCCACCATACCAATAATTTAAACCACTGATGCAAGGCAGGATGGATCCATGCGGCCATGTCGTATGCCAAGTTCTGACCCCCAGAATCTGAAAGCAGAAATTAAGACCTGCCAACACGTTTTCCCGGGAGAATCCCGTATTTCACACCCATTTCCTGCCACCCTCCTGATTTGTAATTCTCCCAGGAAACTCCCATAATTTGTCCAGCCCAATCTAGTTACGAAAAATCCCCATTTGTCCCTGTTTGTCAAGTTACCAAATCTTGTTTGAAGCTCATTACCTCACGCAAGTGATGGAGTATTCATATCTCAAAGTGTTTTTACCTCAATCTGGCAATTCCTCAACCCACATCTACCACTTGTGCAGAAATCAAAATCAACAGGTTAATTAATACCCCCTTACCACAGGTGTGCACTTCTTCTTCTTCCTCCATTCCTTGTTCATCTTCATCAAGGTTTTGTGTGTTTGTTCACTCTACAGAATCACTCTTCAACAGACATCAGTAGTTTTTTTGAGTTAATGTTGCCTTTGCATCGGTTTGAACTAGTCTGGTCATTCTCATCTGACCTCTGCCATCAACAAGGCATTTACATTGGATGTTTTATTCATCCAAACAACTCTCTATAGACCCTGGAGATGGGTGTACTGTATGCGAAAATCCCAGTAGAGCAACAGTTTCTGAAATTCTCAGACCATCAGATCATCTTGAACATGTCTATGTGCAATATTTTGAGCACTATCACAACTTGGTCGAAACAGAAAGAAAGTTAAGGAGAAATTGCTAATTCCCTTCAGAGGCCAGGTCAGCAAAACAAGTACATTTTCTACCCCATTAAAGGCTTCTTTCTCATTATGTAGTTAATAACAAAAGATATCCTACGTGACCCCGCATTGTTTCCATGTCAATTCTTGCATGTGTTTGTCTTGGTCTGAAAACTACATTGTACAACCAAAGTTGTCAGCGATTCTTCCTATTTTAAAGTCACGCAGTGTGAAACCCTTTGTCACCGACCCATCCTACAGTGTAAACAAAGCAGCGACGAAACGCTATCCCAGACAGTGTTTCCTATAGGATTTTTTCCAGCTGTGACAGCAGTTCTTTTACACATATCTACAAACTACCTATTGGTATTTCAATGACAAATGGAGAAATGTGGTGAGCACACATCGGGCCGCATTTATGTAATGCTTGTGCGCTGATTTCCTCTGCTCGTGCACAAAACTCCTTGCACGCCCTCAAACACGCTGCTCAAGCGCAGAACTTCATGCGCGCTCTCAAATAAACACTGTTGAAGTGTGATTTAGTGCGTATATATAGTAAGAATGTCTCCAACATTAATAAGATTTGCTAGGAATATTTATGAATGTCTTCAATAGACCTACAGATCGGTATTAATGCGTCCTGAGGTAAAGTGAAACGGCAATAAACTACTCAAGCAAGATAACGTTAAAGTATTTGTATGCAGAACCACAGACCTTTATCTATAAATAAAGTGTTGTTATGGAAACTGTGTTGATCTTAACTAAAAGCTACGTCATGTTTGATGGCCTCACGCATCGCGCACCGGTCAGTTAGTCAGTCAGTCTGTCAGCACGTCACCTTAAAGTGTTAAACAAATAGCGCACAGCCCTACGGTAACAAAAAAGTTTGCGCTGTTATAGGCCTAATTCCCTTACCTTTGAATACGTTTTGGTGCGATTATCACCCGCTATTAAAAACAACAACAATTAATGAATGTTTTGAATTAATAAGAAGCTGTAATGAAGCCGCGGCGGGATGAATTTTGGTGTGGCGCCCGCCATGCAAGAATGAATGTAGCGGAAACCATGCCAGATAGTCATGCAGTGTGAAAACACCTGCGACACGACTACTTCGAAAATCCTGCAGTCTGAACTCAGCATAAGTGTGTGTGTTACAGTACATTGCAGCATCATTGATGATCTTGAATCCAATACATTTGTGTCTTCCATTGTACCGGTTGATCTAGAGATGAGTAACTCCATTTCTGAAGCCACTATTAAAGACGAGTGTATTGCTCCTTTATCCCATGCTGTCAGCCTTAAAGTTGTACAAAATGCTTTACAAGCATGCCGAGTGGTTTGTCCAGGTGGTGTGTGTATGTGTGTGTTTTGTTTGTGAGGAATGCAGGGCACACCTTACTGGCATACAGCGGGCTCTGCTAACCTCAGCATACACGGCTACTGCTGCCCTTTCAAACAGCGCCACACAAAGAGACACGACAGAGGAGGAACAATGCCGGCACCTGCGGTTGGTTAAAGGAGTTCCCTGTTGTAAAGTATGCTTATTATTTCATTTAAATGACGGGGAGCCTTTTGAATCACCCGTGGAGTAAATCTCCAGCAGACAGCTCTTTAACCAAGCACATCAAAACATGGGGCTGATTGAGTATCTTTACGTCACCAATAAATTATGTGGCCTGTGCAAATTGCCAATATTAATATACATGTATTTTCAAGTGTGATGGTCTGTTTGCACTACATTGTTGTTTTTTTGTATCTACACTAGTAGGAAAGAGATTTTAGGAATTACACGGATGAGTAATTAAGAAGTATAGAGAGATTTATGTGCTAAAGATCTGATTTCCTTGTGAATTCCTGTGAAGCCCTTACGTAACTTATTCATATAAGTAGATTCGCTGGAAGTGTACTGTATGTACTAAGGTTGAACAAGCATAAACAATAGGTGGCCAAGTAAACATTTCAGACCACAGGAACTTTTCTACACGCTCCTTCCGTTTGCGCATTCAGCACTTTCACCTGCACCCACAATGGGTCTGTTGTCCTGTTCGGGCATCACTGAAGTGGTTTTCTTGTGATAGATGGGGTGTCCTCCACCTGGCTCTGAGACTATCAGGGTGTTGATCTCTGCCCCTCGTCATAGTAAGCCATGGCTAGAGGGAAAGGTGGGAAAGACGTATCAGCGAGACTGAAAGAAAGAGGAGGGAGGAGGGAGTGCTGCTGTCGCTGAAGGTCAGATCGAGTTTCTGCCCGACTGCAACAGTCACCCCAACCAACCCCAAACACCACTGAATGAGTACAGCAGAGCCAGATATACCAGTCAAAGAGTTCTTCACACTAAAAAAAAGTTTTCTCTTTTAACTATGGACTAAATAGTACTGTAAAGGGTCAAAATTAGTTGGTTACGCCAACCAACCCCAGACACCACTGAATGAATACAGCAGAGGCAGATATACCAGTCAAAGAGAACTTCACACGTAGAAAGAGTTGTTGTTTTTTTTAAACTGTGGACTCAAATTTTTGTAAAGGACTGAAATTGGTAGTTCACCCCAACACCATTAAATGAATGCCCGATATACTAGCCAAAAAGGTCTTCAGAATAAAAATCGGGTGTTTAAAAAAGACCAAAAAACTATGGATTAAACAGTTCTGTTGAGGACCAAAATTGCTAGCTCACCCCAACCAACCCCAAACACCAATGGATGAATACAGCAGTGTCAGATATTTTAGCCAAACTGGTCTTCGGAATAAAAATTGGGTGTTTTTTTTTTTCTTTTTTTTAAACTATGGATTAAGCTACTTATGGCTGTATTTTATCTTTAAACAAACACTACAGAGTAGTATGACACCATTCCTTTTCATGCTTACCAGCTGACCGCTTACCTTCGTATAGATGGCTTTCCCACTGTTACCAGTTTGTCCAGTAGCTCGACATGTAGGTCGGCGGACTTGAGATGCAGAGCAGAGTTGACTGAGTCAATGGGGTTCGAGTTCAGTGAAGAACGGTTCCAGAAAACATCTAAGACAAAAACAAAAAATAAAAAAACAGGTAAATAATGGTGAGAATGTGGTAAAATCTGAAAATGTGGTAAAATTAAGGGGGCTTTTCTTTCTTCTGAATTGCTTTTAAAACACTGTAAGTTGGGTTTAGGGAAGTGGGTTGGCGGGTCATTCATTCATTCATTTTCTTTTCAGCTTGGTCCCTTTATTAATCTGGGGTCGCCACAGCGGAATGAACCGCAAACTTATCCAGCACATTTTTTACGCAGTGGATGCCCTTCCAGCCGCAACCCATCTTTGGGAAGCGTTGGTGGGTCAATCGGTGCTTTTTAAAACACTATTGGTTGATTTTTTTTTTTTGGGGGGGGGGGGGGTGAATTGGTCAGTTGGTCAGTCAGTAAGTCGACAGCAGTCTCTGGTGGATTTATGTGAGAAAAGCTAGCAAGAATGGCACTCAAGGTAGAAGTTTGAGATCTGAAAAAGCATACACAGTGGATTCGTGAAAAAAAAAACGCAGCTGCTGCTATTTTGTTCTTCAGAATCTTAAATAGGGGTACTTAATAGGAACGAGCCTGGGTTGTAATGTAGAGAACAGCTTCTGGAACCTTTTGTGAAACTGAATGCTTCCTTGGATCTTGCAGGTTCCATGGATGCACAGAGACATTAAGGCAGATTTAGAAACTAGAAAAGGTTCTTAGTATGAAGAACATTTTAATAAATGTAAAGAAACTTTGATGCAGTGAAGCACTGATGCCAATAAACAACCATAATTTTTCAGTGTAGAAGAATCACTTTTGGTTTATGAATAATATGAAGAAATTGATTTATAAAGAGCCTGTAAACCAAAGTGCACTTGATGCCAATAAAGAACCTTCCCGTTTAAGAGTCATGTCTGGTGCAGCTCAACTGTGGAAATGTAGGTGGACGGGGCCTCCCTGTTCCTGCCTCTCCTCATTTATTTACTTTGTTCTCACACTTAGGCGTTCACTGAAGGTCTTTCCTCCACTCACCCTAACTTGTATCCTGTGGAAGTGTTGAGTCTTTGCCATACCGCTTCTCTTCCCCTGGGTCTTGTACTGCTTCTCCTCCCATTTTACATCGAGCTCCTTGAGCATCCTCACTCAGTCAACTCTTCCCTCTGGCTTTGTCTTTTAAAGTGTTTCTGTTCAAACGGACCCGACCGCAGTGTTCACACAAACACCAGGGAGTTCTGGCCAGGTCCAGACTGTGGAGGGGTTGCAGACAGGGCCTCTCTTGTACTCTTTGTGCGGCGAATCCGACAGCGCAGCAACCACTGACCTGAAAAGCGAGCCCGGGAGAGCAGCGTAACTCAAGGCCCAGGGTTCAGCTTACCTGCTGGGCTGCTGGGAGAGCGGAGCCGAGTGCTCTCTCTCCACAGGGTTAGATTGCCCATTGAGATAAGCGCCAAATACCATACGAGAGTTGTTAAGCAATACTGCTACAACACAAGAGACAGATAACGCGGCGGTCAGAGCCCGCTGGGGAATGTTAGCTCGCTGTGTTAAGCGGCACTGAAACTGCATCAAGCCTGCAAGAGGGGGTTTTCCATTGGCCCCTTTCAAAAGAGTCTTATTGTTGTCAAGTGCCATGTCGGAAAATAAAGTCAGTGCACTATAGAGGCAGTGCGCGATATAATATTTCAAAGTCAATTACCCTGAAAATTAATCAGGCCATTTAAGTGTGTATTTCCATAATATGCTCAAATACAATACGCAAGATAACAAGAACTCTCACTTGAATACATTTATTCCCACGTGGATACAGATATAACCAGGAACAAAACACGGCAAGGTCAGCACACTAGTACTCCTGAGAAAGCTTTAGATGTGTTTGGCTGAAATCGGGACTGACTCGGGAATTGACAAGTCCATTTCATTATTGACAATCCTTCTATTATCCAATCAACTTAACACCAAACTACTATAAATAGTCAAGCACGTCCTACCTCTGTACTCTCTCGACTTCAGCATGCCTCCACCACCCCAACTCCACACTTTTAACCACAATATCAGGGCTTAATTTGTGCCGGAACCAAGCGGCAACCTTCCGCTCTCCCTCGTGAAGTAAATACAGAAGTAACTGCAATTCATGGAAATTCTGCAGGCTTCATAAAAGAGCAGATTTCTATTGAGCCCACTGTTAAAATGGCTAACATGACAGCAGAAATAAAGGTGTTTACAGCCACGTACAAAGAACGATTTTGGTTTATACAGCTAAATTTACCCTTCATGACAACTGTGAGGGGGGTGAATTTTTTTTTTACGTCATCCGTTTCATTTATATTAAGTTTTATTAAGTCTGCATAAATAAGGGCGTGGCTACTTAAGTGACAGCTAGGTCTCGCTGGTCACCGTCACTTCACCTCAGCTGATTCCGGCTGATTAGCTGCTGAACTCTGCATATATATCGTACTTCCATTTTGTTTTATGTGGCTTTAAGCCGTCAATTGCCTTTTGGAATTATTTCCTGCAATCATCAGATAATATGGCATGCTGTGTGCACTGAATTGTGCTCCCAAACCATTCATGTGGCCTCCATTTCCCCGGTGAGTGAGATTATATACTTATATACCATTTCTATTAATGTATTAGTTTTATTTAAGATAATTTATCACTTATATTTTTCTTCAGAGCTGTAATGCACTACAGAATCTGACAGATTGATCAGCTGTAGGCTCTATACCAGTCATCTGAAACATTGCCATACAGTGTTATGTCTGGATGTTTTAAATAGCTTTGCATTTACTAACACAGACTATATTTGACGTTTTCCTCCTGTAGAAGAGCATCATAAGAACAATGCTTAGTGGCTCAATGTATAGCAATACTTGTTGTAAAAGACTAAGCACTTCATTGATATAGTGTATAACCAAGCACATGTGGTCAGAACACAAACGAGTCAAATGTAATAAAGTATTAAAGTCATGCTGCACCTCTTTGCCCTTGTTTGGTATCCCCGACCGATAAAATGACCCGCAAACAAAATGGCGCCTACTTGTAGCTTCTTTTGCGTTCTTCAGAAACCTTTGAGTGACGTCACGGATACTACATCCATATCTTTTACAGTCTATGGCCAAAACAACTTCTGAAATCTGATTCGGCACTTCATTTTATTGATCCCCCTCCTTCTTTTTCGTCCGCGACACATCATACTCCTCTGGTAGCATGCTGGATTGTTTCCCTGATCTGTTCCGGGACCTCACAATTAAAAAATTAAGCAGGTGGTAAGCATTCTAGAGCCAGGCTAAACACTGTGCTTGGACCCATATCTCTCTCTACCTTAATAGGGGGAATAACATGAGTTAGAGGGTCTTTCTGAGCTCAGAGCCCTCTCCCCAGACAGAACATTCGAATATCTGCAAGTGTGAACTCGTGAAGTATTTATTTGCTTAAAGTTTACCAGAACCAGATGTTGCTGCAGACTTTTAATTCAGTGTGATGACGCATTTCCGATTGAATATTTTGGTAGGGGCTGTGATTTTATTTAGTGGGCTGGATTTTAATTAATGGGTGATTAATATGATCATGTCTTAATTTTTTATTATTTAATTAGGACAGTAAGGTTCAACTTTGCTTAGATAAAACTCGTCACTAAACAAAAATAATGTCGAGTACAGAATGTAAAGCTATAATATAAACTTATTAATAAAGTAATCTGGAATGGCAAAGAAAGCGTTCTTGCAGGACTTCCAGAGTTCATCAAGACACTTTGGATTCATCTTTAACGCCTCCTCCTTCATCTTAATGCAGACATGCTCAATAATGTTCATGTCTGGTGAGTGGCTTGGCCAATCCTGGTGCACCTTGACCTTCTTTGCTCTTAGGAATTTTGATGTGGAGGCTGAAGTATGAGGAGCGCTATCCTGCTGGTTTGGGGCAGCACAAATGTCATGATACCTCAGTTGATGTTGCCATCCACTCTGTAGATCTCTTGCATGCCCCTATACTGAATGTTACCCCAAACCATGATGTTTCCGTCACCAAACTTGACTGATTTCTATGAGAATCTTGGGTCCATGTGGGTTCCAGTAGGTCTTCTGCAGTATTTGTGATGATTGGGATGCAGTTCAACAGATGATTCATCAGAAAAATCGACCTTCTGCCACTTTTCCAAATGATCAACTAGAAGTTATTAATTTGTTGCTCTTACAACTGAGATCGATGACAAGAATTACCAGCGTCAAACTAAATTCACTTCTCCTGAGACTCAAAGTTTCACCACATCACTTTCATCACATTCACGTAAAAGACTCAAATACAATTTTGTGAAAACAGCGGCGTCAGTCTTTAAGCATGCATGAGCACTTGCCAACCAAAACAACAACAGAGGATATACTGAGTGAAGTTGCCAACTACTAGCCTGGCGAGCATACAGCAATTCAGTCAGTTTTACAGATCTATGAGAACGCGGATTGTTTTGACAACGTTATCACATAGATGCAAAAGTTTTCCGTTTGAATGCATGTTGATGTGTAAATATGTCTTCAGGCATATTGTATCGATACGTTTTTGACTTCATAGGCAGTTGTTGTTTTTGGGTGTGCATGCTTTACATGATTCGAGTGGCCTATACAGTAGGTGTAACCAGGAATCCGCACTGGCAGAACTCCATGAAAACTCTGCAGACTTCCTTAGAATCAATCACAACGTTTAGCACATTCCCTACACCTTGCATAACAGCTTCTGAATCATTTAGGTCAAGTTCTAATTTAACAATGCTTAAGAATACAATAACGGTTAACCGTGTCAAAGGTAGTATTCTTCAGAATTTAGTGCATGGTTTACTATGAATCTGATTTATAAATAACACCTAGAAACGCAGCCACTTCATTAGTCACAGTAACACATTAAAATAAGGTTGCATCATGCATTTACTAACATAAACAATACATTTAGTACAGTATTTATTCATCTATGCTAATGTTAGTGAAAATAAAGTTGTTATACTTGTTAATTCAGAGGAATAACTAATGATAAAGCTTCAAGAAATCCTTAAACCCTTTATTTATTTGAGATTTTATGAGATTTGTGTGTGTTGAGCATCAGCTTTAAGCTTTAATTATGGATAAAGCTGGATAATTTGGAGCTTTTGTCTGCTAGTTTTATCTTCCGGGGTTGAAATTATTATTATTTATTTATTTTTTTGGTGGAATCAAAGTTCGTGACATAGTCAAAAATCGGTCTGCCTGTGCAGAGATGACGTGTCGGTTTCTCATTATTATTCCTAGCTGAGCTTTCTTATAGTGTGAGAAGACCCTGCTTCTTAATTATTTATGAGAGCACGTGCTTTCTGAAGACCTGCCAAGCTGTGCGACCACAGCCGCGCACGGCACGCAGTATTTAGCAGTTCGTGAAGAATCGCATGCGTTTGTTTCAATTATCCACGTGGGTTTGTTGCATGGTTTTCTCTGTGATGCTGTCAGGGCAAGCATTTTTGTCAGTAGAGCTGTACGAGAATATGGTATATGCACAGCTTGTGTTTTACAGCCAATGATAAACTTCCAGTGAGAGCTTAATGTGTTTATTTTTCTTTTACAGCGTTGATGTTGTAATGTATTTACAATACATTCAGTTAAATAGACTCAAGCAGTCATTTAGTTGTTCAAGCATAAAATGAGATGATAGACCGTGTGATCAGCAGGCGAGCGCAGAAACTCCATTGAAAACACTGGGGTAAATTAAATGTGCATATTTTAAAGACATGACAGGTGGAAATGGATATTAATGCAGTGCTTCTTGTTTGATCTGCGACCCACTTTATATCGGATATCTCTCAGGCAGTGAAGATCACTGATCTTTAAAGAAACTAGGCCATAAATGTGACAATTATATAATGGAAAGACATTTACCGGACGCGCTGAGGCTGGCTGGCTGAAATTAAAAGTTTGTGTGCATATACCCTATTGGAGAATGACAGACTTTGTCTTTTATCGATAGGGGTCTGGCTGCAGACTTAGTGCAGATGCAATCTGAGCTGCATGCCATGCTTTTGAATATGCTCACCTAACCCCACCCATCACAGTGACGTCACTAGTTCCATTGAGTCCATTGATCTAAGAGATGCAATCTCAGCTTCTTAAAGGCTGCATCCAGATACTATTGCTTTTATCAGTCGAGTTTGTTACCATTCAGACACATCGCCTATAACCATGCTCCCGTGTTCGCCTATGTTTAAAATCATACAGATTACCAGCAGGGTGAATGATTGAAATAGTTAGGACAAGAGACAAACCCCAGTCACTTTCGTGTTGAGGGCGGCCTGATCATCGTTTGCCTATGGCGCCAGTTAACCTTGCTCTGGCCCTGGCTGCACTGCTATCCACTCTGTCTACATTGAACTGAAAAAGAGGGTCTCTTGGCCCCTTAACAAGCATAAATTTGGATTTTAAAAATGCACACTGCAAAAAAAAAAAGTGTTTTTGTCTTGTTTGTAGTTTAAATAAAAAATTCTTAAATTAAGAAGCGTTTTCTAGACAGGTAAAAAATATTGTCTTGTTTTCAGAAATAATATGTCAAAATTAAGTGAGTTTCTCCTTAGAATGTGAAAAATAATCTGCCAGTGGGGTATTTCAAAGTGAAAACAAGATTATTTTGGTTGTTTTAAGCAAAAAAACTCACTTAATTGTGATACATTATTTCTTAAAACAAGACCTGACTTTATACTAGTCTAGAAAGATGCTTCTTTTACGATTTCTTTAGTTATATAGACAAGAAACAAGACAAAAACTCAAAGTAAGGAAGGTATTTATTTATTTATTTATTTTGCAGTGTGCATTAGTAAATGTTAAACTATGAATAATAAATGCTGTTCAATATTAGTTTTTAGTAAATACATTAACTAATGAAACCTTATTGTAAAGCATAGCCATTTTCACTATTTCCAGTGATTACTTAAAGACTAATCCCCCGTACAGTCTTGTTTCCTGTCCTAGTGCAATTTAATCAGCAGGTGGACAATATAGCGGTGGTCACCTTGGCAGCAATGTCATTTAAAGGCCACCATAAATGATGTTTTTGCGCTTATGCAACGCTGATAATCGGACGCAGGTGAGCCTGAGAGCATCGGTTCAGGAGAGCTCATCTCACTAGCAGTCTTATAGCGATAGTACACCCCTCCAAAAATGAAAATGTACTTATTTACTCACCCTCAAGTGATTCTAAACCTTTATGAGCTTCTTTCTTCTGTTGAACACAAAAGACAATATTTTGAAGAAAGCTGAATGCACTTGTGCATGCACAAACACACACAATATGCACATACACTTCCAATAATTACATATATTTTACAACCCCACCCCTAACCCCAACCGTCATTGGGTGATGAGCAAATCGTACTAAATTGTGAGAATTAGATCATACGAATTAGTCACTAATTGCCATGTGATTGTGTTGGTGTTTTCCAATACGGGGTTGCACCTGTAAGGGCCTCCGCTGCGCAAAACAAATGCCAGAATAGCTGGTGCTTTATTCCGTTGTGGCGACCTATGATAAATTAAAAACTTAAAACTATGCCCCTTTAACACTCACAATTAATGCTACAATGCATCAAGAATTTCACCTTTAAGGTAGACGGCGCTGTGATAATTGTTCCTGATGTTTTACCAAATTAGTGCCAGGCTGTTAAACACAAAACGAGCATGAGGAAGAAACTCATTTACGCGGCATTTCGTCCATCTGCGAATGATTTGTTCAATAAACAATGTATGTCGTGAGCTTAAAACAGGCAAGGTGTGTAGCCATATGTGTGAATTTGGTTGTGGTGTTACATACAGTTGAAGTCAGGATCATTCGCCCTACTGTGAATTGTTTCTGTCAAATATTTCCCAAATTATGTTTATTAGAGCAAGGAAATTTTCACAGTATTTCCTATAATATTTTTTCTTCTGGAGAAAGTCATATTTGTTTTATTTCAGCTAGAATGAAAGCAGTTTTTAATTTTTTAAAAAACATTATAAGGTCAATATAATTAGATTCGACCCCAAACATTTTTATCGATTATCTACAGCAGAGATATACAAACTAGGGCTAGCGGGCCAAAGTAGGCCCATGGTAACATTTGATTTGGCCCACCATCTCACATGGAAAGGTAGTGAAATTGATAGGAAGGGTTGGGAAAAATGCCTTTAACAGAGATCGTAATTTCTAATTTAATGGTTTTTTTTTTTTTTGCTTGTTTTATTTAAGAGTTACAAAAAAACTGAAAACTGAAAATAAACATTTCAATTATGTGTTGAACAGTAAATGAGTTTGATTATAAGATAGATAGAAATACTCTCTCAACAAGTGAAGTTTATTTATAAACAAATTTCGGGAGGATCACATGCTTATAATTGTTCACAGCTGTTTCAACTTTAGCTAATGACTAATTATCCTATCAGACGATCCTTAACTCACTATAAATAACCAGACTTTTCTCATCTCAATATCTTCGTCTTGAAGAAACCCCCCCACCCAACCCTACTTTCCCTCCTTTCAAACGGGCGACAAGGTGGCCAGTGATTAGCGCTGTTTCCTCACAGCAAGAATGCCCCCGGTTTAATTTCTTACCAAACCAGGTGACATTTCTGTGCGGAGTTTTGCTCGTTCTCCCCGTGATCGCGTGGGTTTCCCCGGGCCTTCCGGTTTCCTCCAACAGTTCAAAAACAAGCACCCTAAACAATTAATCCAAAATATAAGTACACCTTATCAGCATCCATGTCTGACACGTAGCTACAATAAGCATGAAGGGGGAGTCATCGAGATCTACCTGAGCTCAAACTCCCCTCTCGCCTTGCATTGAGAGGGAGCCCAGGGCTCGAGGATCTTATAAGCATAGGGCTCTCTCCCGGGACAGCACCCCAAACAAGCTTTATTATCAATCATCAGCTAAGTGTGAACTCTTGAAATAGAGGACAATACAGAAGACATCAGTAAGCAAATCAAGGCCAAAAACAGGTGCAGCTTGACTGGTGCATCTCCATTCTGCTTTAAATGCGATTGTTTTTTTACTGTAACAAGTTTGTTATAAAGATATATAAATAAAATAAATAAAATATATACTGCATTAGTTTATATAAAGCAATTTATTTTTTAATATCAAATCAATTGAGAAATCACCCATAGCAACTTTAATGTAATAGAGTTTGGTATGTTTACGTTCGGCCCACCACCCTCAATCAAGAAAAAGAAAAGGTTTGGCCACCACTGGTTTACAAAACAAACCACTGTTATACAATTGCATAATTACCCTAACTTGCCTAATTAACCAAGTTAAGCCTTTAAATGTCACTTTAAGCTGAATACTAGTGTCTTGAAGGATATCTAGTCTATTATTATTTACTGTCATCATGGCAAAGAAAAGAAATGAGTGAGATATTAAAACTATTATGTTTAGAAATGTGCTGAAAATAATCTCCTTTTGTTAAACACAAATTGGGAGAAAAATATAGGGCGGCTCTAATAATTCACACTTCAACCGTATACTCTTTATGCTATACAAGTGAGTTGTTACCTGGACCTGACAGGCGAGAGCAATTCTCTGAAAGGTAAACCGAGGATCAAAGCTTCCAATCTGTGGTCAGACGCTTTCCATACTGCCATATAGGCTCGTCTTTAAGAGCTTCGAGTTTCAGCTCAGTTCAAAGTTGGAGTTCTTATGATTGACTTCACCGTGGTCACGTTTGGCATGCATCAGGCTTGAGTTTCATGTCTTTTTGCCTTCAGGTGTTTGGATGGTTCACAGTGTGCCTACATTAGACTGGGGAGTGACTGTAATATCATGTTGACTGATTAGGCTTGTGTGCATGCATACATGCTCTGATATTAAATAGTGTCCAATCGGGTGTCGTCTTGTGGACAAACAGCATGGATTTTGCATATGTATGGCTGTTTTTTGGTGTAGGAGTGGCTGTACACTCAAAAAAGCTTGTTTAAAAGTACTCTTTTCAAATTGGCGGTAACAACACAATTTTGAGGGTTTATTGGGAGGGGGACAACCTAGTGAAGTTGCTTATGATTGTTTGAGGCCGGTTTTGCATTATCCAATTTATGATTCACCAATCAGAAGATTCCTAAGCCAATATAAATACCCTAAGCTCCATATAACAGCCATCTTCATTTTGAAGAATCCCCCCTTCCACCCCTACTCCTCCTCCTTTCCTATATGGGTGGCACGGTGGCCCAGTGGTTAACAAATCTGCCTCACAGCAAGGAGGTCACTGGTTCCTAGTCCTTACCAAGTCAGTCTATGTTTCTGTGCAGAGTTTACACGTTCTCCCCGTGCTCACGTGGGTTTTCCCCGGGTTTCCCGGTTTCCTCCCACCGTCCAAAAACATGCAACATAAGTTAACTGACTAATCCAAATTAGCACCACAGATCTCTTAAGCGCAATCACTATATGTTCATTAGCTACTACAGCAGGGGAGTTCTCCAGATCTACCTGAGCTCAAACTCCCCTCTCGCCCTGCAAATGAGAGGGAGCCCCAGGCTCAAGGATCTGAGCTCAGGGCTTCCTCCCGGGACAGCATGCCAAACATGCTTTATAATCAATCATCAGCTAAGAGTGAACTCTTAAAAATTGTTTTATGTTCAGTCTACTTAAATTTGCCAAATTATTAACTTAATTGATTTGTGTTGGGACAAAATTAAGGAACTGTGTGGAACCTATTATTTTTTACAATCTAGTTGAATTTGGCTGCAAAGCCAAGTCTATAAACCTGAATGCAGATAATTATAGATTGCGACAGTTGCCAACTGCTCAAAAAAGCGTGCAAACGAACCGTCTGTCAGCTTTAACCTATCATTAATTGGAGTTTGCCAGTGCAAAACTATATCAAGGCACTGAATAAGCTGCTACTGTGTGCAAGAAGAGCACCAAATTACACTCTACAACTAGTTTTGGCTTGTTGTTAACCTCGGATACACACAACTATATATAAATTCTGACACAAAAGATAAAAATCAGCCTGATCTCTAGAGGAAACGTAACTATTTTACATTTTATCAGTTTAGTGGCGAGTTCATACAAATTAAGTCATACGACAATGAAGGATTTTTAAACATTTACATTTAGTCATTTAGCAGATGCCTTTATCTGAAGCGACTTACAAAAGAGGACAAGGAAGCAACTTACACAACTAGAGCAACAATGAATAAGCGCTGTAGGCAAGTTTCAGGTATGTAAAGTGTAAGAAGAAAAACATTAGTCATTTTTTTTTTTTTTTTTTTTGTAATACAGTTAGCGGTGAAGCCAGAGAGGCAATTGCAGATTAGGAAGTGAAGTGAAGACTAAATAGTTGAGTTTTTAGTCGTTTCTTGAAGACAGCGAGTGACTCTGCCGTTCTGATGCAGTTAGGGAGTTCATTCCACCAACTGGGCAGATTGAATGCGAGAGTTTGGGAAAATGATTTCTTCCCTCTTTGGGATGGAACCAGGAGGCGACGTTCATTCACAGTACGCAAGTTTCTGGAGGGCACATACATCTGCAGAAATGAGAGCAGATAAGAAAGAGCAAAGCCAGAAATCGCTTTGTAGGCAAACATCAGAGCTTTGAATTTGATGCGAGCAGCAACTGGCAGCCAGTGCAAACGGATGAGCAGCAGAGTGACATGTGCTCTTTTAGGTTCACTTAAGACCACTCGTGCTGCTGCGTTCTTTAGCAGCTGAAGAGGTTTAAAAGGAGGTGTGATGATGATGATGACTGTTAAACGCATCATTACCATCTGGTGAAAGGGAGCCATCATTTTTACTGTCTTAAAGTTTTCAGATCTGTTGGATGAAAAGCAACTTTGCATTTTGCTTTAAATGCTAAAATATGAGTAATATTTGCTGTTTGAGCAATTATAACAGTACGACAGTATAAATAAACTCAAGATACACTGAAAAAAATGATTCATTGGGTTTACAATTTTTTAAGGTATGTGGTTGCAAACAATTTATAGTATGGGCTGAATTTAAACATTCATTCATTAATACATTCGTTCGTTTTCCTTCAGCTTAGTCACTTATTTATCAGAGGGCGCCACAGTGAAATGAACCTCTAACTTATCCAGCATATGTTTTAAGCAGCGGATGCCCTTCCAGCTGCAACCCAGTACTAGGAAACACCCACACACTCTTACATTCACACCCATACACTACAGCCAATTTAGCTTTTTCAGTTCCCCTGTAGCGCATGTGTTTGGATTGTGGGGGAAACCAGAGCACCCGAAGGAAACCCACGCCAACACGGGGAGAACATGCAAACTCCACACAGAAACGCCTACTGACCCAGCCGGGACTCAAACCAGCGACCTTCTTGCTGTAATGCGTCAGCGCTAACCACTGAGCCATCATGCCGCCCTGTATTTAAACAAATAAAATTTAGTAATGTTCAACTTTTTTTGCCTAAATTCAGCACATATCAATTCTTTGCAACAATTTACCCTAAAAAAATGGAAGTAAATCCAATGAATTACTAATTTCAGTGTGTGATTCATCATGACACGCAGGACTCAAAGAGAAGCAAAGAGGGATATGTTTGTTCAAGTGGCACTTCATGAAGATGATCTTGCGTCTCGTTCACAGTTGCTAACCGCACAGGTAAGTGTGTTTATGTTGGATCCGGAGCAGAACGTTTATTTCAACACCCGGGTTTAAAGGAATGTCATTCGGCAGCCAGGGTAAGCTTAATTTTACGGTATCTTTGAGCCTCTCTGCCAAGATCAGCAGACACCCTAGAAACCACAAATCAACACATTAATGCATACAGTAGTGCAGACTCACTAGCAAATAAAGTTATTAACCGGTCGACTAATGCAAGCAGCCAGTTACATGGCGACAACTATAGACGTGGTCAAGATAATCTGCCGGAGGTCAAACTGAGCATCAGAATGGACAAAAGAGGGGTCAAGTATTATCAGGAAAACCCCCATAGATAGAGTATTTTCTGTGCTATTTTGATCCCACTCACTGTTTGAATAGGTAAATAACAGAAGTCAATGCCCACTAATATGATTGGCCAAGACATTGCATATTTAAAAACTTGCATTGCTTCCTTTTCATTGATGAACGCTGACGTATTTTAGGCTAAAAATGCATAAATGCTTAAAAGAAAATCAAACAAATAGCGACCACATACATACAGACTACTGTCAATAATAATAAAAATAATAACGTGTTTAGTTTATACTGTATATAGTGCCTTTCCAGAGGTTTTACAATAACAGTAAGAGAACAGGAAAAACAATAACCATAAAAGGGTAAAGAAATCAGCAGACTACACTGTAAAAAAGATTAGTTGACTTTACTTAAATTACGTGAGTAGACCTTTTGCTTTTAAAACAATTGATTGACTTTGCTTCAAAAATTAAGTAAACTCATTGTCTTAAAATGAAATAAATGAACCATGTGCATGATTAAAAGAAATAAGTTAAATCAACTTAACAGTTCGAGTTACAATGGGTCTTGTCGCTTTTAAGGTAATTAAATAGGAAAGTAAATTATCACAGAGTAATACTACATAAAAATAACAAAGACATGGCGTCACGGTGGCATAGTGAGAAGCACAATCGCCTCACAGCGAAAAGGTTGCTGGTTTGAGCCCTGGCTGGGCCAGTTTTCATGTTCTTCCCGTGTTGGTGTGGGTTTCTTCCGGGTGCTCCGGTTTCCCCCACAGTCCAAACACATGTGGTATAGGTGAATTGAATGAACCAAATTGGCCGTAGTGTATGAGTGTGTATGGGTGTTTCCCAGTGATAGATTGCAGCTGAAAGGGCATCCGTTGTGTAAAACATGCTGAATAAGTTGGTGGTTCTGTGGCGACCCCAGATTAATAAAGGGACTAAGCCGAAAATAAATGAATGCATGAATAACAAGGACAAGGGAAGAAATAGCACAGAAGAAACATACACAGCAACTATAGAACTTTATGATTAGAACATTCAGAAAATGAGTGAGTTTTAATTAATGCACATCAGACGGATCCAATATTGTGGGCACACGATTACATTTTAAATGCCTTTCTAATCATCTAACATCAATGTGTGCCACGTTTGTTTTACCTTCAAAAAAGTTGCATTAAACAGTATGAGCGATTCCATGCAAATGTCAACCTTGCCATGAAAAAAATGACGTTTTCACCAAAATAGCAAAATCCTTTCTAGGCTGTTTGCTTGGGCTTGTATTTCACAGTACTGTAAAATACTCAAACATCTCCCTGTTAAGATTTTCAAAAAGTTACATTTGATTTACCAAAGTCACCAAGTGACTATTTCACATCCGTCACATCCATAACTACGCTTTTTTCCTCATAAATGCAAAAAATATCTAATAAAATAAAATATTTAATGTTTGTTCTATAGAGAGCCAGCTCTTATCATTTTAATTAGCATTATTTCTGTTGGGTTGTGCAGTTTAACTCATAGAATTCCCATAAAGTATGTTGTGTACTGTAAACTTTTGGTCACATCCACAGCGCATGTTCATCTCCCTCAAGGTTAAAACACATTTACAGACTGATATTTTTACGATCCCCTAACTCTCGGGTTAGTAGTTTTGGAGAATATAAACAATTATATCAATATAATGTTAACATATATTCTCTGTGAGCTTGTGTGTCGTTTTTACAGCAAAGTCACATGCATAACGCTGGAATTGCTTTTAAATGGTCCCAATCTTGTCTAATGGGTCATTTTTTTCTATATCTTTATTTTTTTCCAGTGTGCCCTCTTTGCCCACAGATGTCTGATAATGCAGCGGATGGCGATAAGAGTGAAAGAAAGCCCTTGAGTGACACCAGGATCGATGAGCTGAATCTGAGGTTATTGCTGACTCTGATATTATCAGCATGTGACGTACAGTAAACTGCGTCATCATCTTTGTCTTCGTCCAACCTCTTCAATGATCAAGCCTTTTTTTTATTAGGATGCACCAAGGATGTCTAATCCACATGTACTTTTTGTTGTTGATATAATGGCCAGAGGTTTAAGTTGAATTATGAATAATAATTTATGTTTTTTGTTGTTGTTGTTGTTGAGTTAGGGTTTTTACACTGTAAAAAAATCTGTTAACTAATAGCTTTTGGAGTGCTTTACATTATTTACGGTTGTGAATTGCATTATAAGTGGTTGATCTCTGCTCTGTGAACTTTTGATGTTGAAAATTCAACTCTAAAGTTTGACAAAGTGACTTTTATTGACCCTTTTGGTAGTTTAAAATAATAGGATGAAAAAGAAATAATATATAGAGAGAAATAAGTCTGTAAAATAACTTCAAATGTACTGGCAATTTATTAAAAAGCTCCTTTTATGGGTTTTTGAAAATGTAACACAGCTCTAAGTGAAGTGAAATATCCAGCTAAGGCTTAAATCTGAAAGTGCACAGTGTTTAAAACTATTGATTCATTTATAAAATATTCGACTCATACTGCTTTAAATGAATCGTATTGATAACGAGTCTTTAGCCTTTTCGGCGTGACGCCGGTACGAAACTTGAGCCTTGTCCAACTGTTGCGCGCAAACCTGGGAAAATTTAACCTGTGGCCCCGCCCACTTGCACAGTAGCAAAGAAAAAGAGGAAGACACGCACTGTAGCAGACGCTGAGTGAATCAAGTGCTGAGCTGGATATTATTGGAAGTGTGAGGGGAAATTAGTGTTATTTTCTCTACCCAACGATGAAACTGTAAAGAGACAGTGGTTGAGGTTTATATTTGCTAAAATACCTCAGCATTCTAGCCCCAGCCTTGTGTTGTTTAAGTGCTTCTGGAATCTACACGCTTACAACAGGGCATTCGTCGGCTGTTTGTAAAGGAAAGATCAGAAACGACAATTAATGTAAGGGACTATGTCAGTACGTGGATCATGGATCGGTTTCTTCCTCCATTTCACAAGTGTAAGTAAGTGTATTACCATGGCTGCCTTCTTGTTTTATCTATATAGCTTGCAAATTATGTATTTAATTGTGTTTTTTTACTTGTAACCGCGTGTACTGTATCTGGTTAACTCTGTATATTCTTCTAAAGGCACAAGGTTCGGGGGTGAGATGTATGAATAACACTATTGAGAACCGGGTACTGTGTACTGTGGTGTTAGTAATCACTATGAAGCGTGTTTCGGGCAGCCACTGCAATCGGATTCTATACCAATGTTGGCTACCCAGAGGTTTCACAAACTTTACCAAAAGTCTGAAGACTGGCATCGGGGTTGGGGGGATAGGGCGTTTTCTGGGAGTTTATCGGAATAAATACCAAAATGAGTGAGTGGCTAGAGCTGGGTCTGACATACGGGAGACTCCCGGGAGAAACAGGAGTGTTGGCAGGTATGCTCACACATACACTCTGCATTCTGACTACTTCAATATTGTTGATAAGCCGTGCTGGGCATTTCACTCTGCTGAACACTGCTGACCAATCGCAACAGGCTGTCATCGGTCCAATCAGCGCAGATTAGCTTCGCGCTAAAGAGGGATTTGGGAACAAATTAATCACTAAACAATTCATATGGGGGTCACTTAAATATTCAGGCAAAAATAAAGGCATATTATAAGACCATGAAAGTGTTTTTTGACCTTGCATGCATTTTACACTGTTGTTGGAGCCCCTTAAAACCAAAAATATGACCCTTTTTAATGTAAAATAGGGGCTCTTTAAAGGTTTTTGTGGTGCAATATACAACACCAACCCAGACAGCCACTTTAAACGATTAATATTGTTCATAAAAGTCACTAAAATGTCAATAAAATACCATATACTGAATGCACTACTAAACTGATATCAATAATAAAGGCCGCTGGCATCTGTTCTTGTCTGTACTGTATACTTGCTTCTGCTCAGGAGTATATGTAAGCAATGCGTGCATCTGTTCCTCCCTCTGAGTTTGTAAGATTTGTGCAGTGATTTATTGTGGGTGTGCTGCCGTTGTTGTTTATGTTGTTGATGTGTTTGTTTCGTCATTCCTCTAACAAACTCGTTCTGCCACATAATCACTGCTAATAGGCAAATTCGTGTCCAACCCATTCCTTCATCCTGGTTGGTTCTAGAAGTTCTGTTTTATCATTGATATGGATTTGTAAAGTCTTTGTTGTGAACCGATCAATCAAACAATGCATGAGAAATGAGGAGAATCCCAACGGTAGAAAATGTCATTTAAATCAAAAAGATGTGTGTGTGTGTTGTGTGTGTGTGTGTATTTGATAATTGCTACTTATATACTTATTTATTTACTTACTTACTTAACTTATTTATTTATATCTACTTACTTACATAGCAAATGTCCCTATGAGCTCAAAATATTCTGGTATAGCTGTGTTTGTTTGGAGATTTCTTCAACCATTCTTCCCAGCTAGCAAAATTCATGTGGCTCAAATCCGGCCCAAACCAGACACTTACATCCGGTCCACATACCGCATGGAATGATGGCACTTGGGCGTCCATTCCTGTTTGCCTGATCTGGGCCCTGATTAGGCCATAGCAAGTGTTAAACCGAGGTCCTGACTCTCTGTGGTCATTAAAACTACCATGGCACTTCTTGTAAAGAGTAGGGGTGTAACCCCAGTGTCCTGGCCAAATTCCCTCCATCAGCCCTTACCAATCATGGCCTCCCAATCATCCCTATCCACTGAATTGACTCTATCACTGTCTCTCTATTCTCCCTATAGCTGGTGTGTGGGGCAACACTGGCGCCATTGTCCTGTGGCTGCCGCCGCACCGTGGATGCTGCACACTGGTGGTGGTGTAGAGAGACACTTATTTTTTTTCCCCAAATATTTACCAAATAATATTTAACAGAGCAAGTGTAACGAGCGAAGCAGTGGCGCAGTAGGTAGTGCTGTCGCCTCACAGCAAGGAGGTCGCTGGGTCGCTGGTTCGAGCCTTGGCTCAGTTGGCGTTTCTGTGTGGAGTTTGCATGTTCTTCCTGCATTCGTGTGGGTTAACTCCGGGTGCTCCGGTTTCCCCCACAGTCAAAAGACATGCGGTAAAGGTGAATTGGGTAGGCTAAATTGTCCCTAGTGTATGAGTGTGTGTGAATGTGTGTGTGAATGTTTCCCAGAGATAGGTTGCGGCTGGAAGGGCATCCGCTGTGTAAAAACTTGCTGGATAAGTTGGCGGTTCATTCCGCTGTGGCGACCCCGGATTAATAAAGGGACTAAGCCGACAAGAAAATGAATGAAGTATGACGATTGGACGCTGACAACGGACGTGTGGATCTCTATGCAGCAGTTTGTTAGACGGAAGTCGTGCAGGCAAGGGTCAAAAAACAGGAACAAACAGGACCATAAAGGTAATCCAAAATGCAAGGTCAAAAACTGGCCAATCAATCCAAAAATGATAAACAAGCAAAAGCTAAAAAAACTGGAAGACGAGACAAGGAAAAATGCTTTGTGATGTTAGCAGATAAACAAGACTCAGCAAATGAAAGTGAATAGTATATATATAGTCCGTGTAATCAGTAATCATGAGTTTCAGCTGTGTGTGTGACAGGAGTGCAAAGAGTTCTGGGAGTTGTAGTTCGGCAAGAATACTGGAAGTAATCTCAAGAGGAGAGAACACCAACAGCAAGGAATTTTTTACAGTATTTCCTATAACATTTTTCCTTCTGGAGAAAATCTTATTTGTTTTATTTCAGCTAGAATAAAAGCAGTATAATCATTTTAGGGTATTTTTTTTGATAGTCTACCGAACAAACCACTGTTAAACAATGAATTGCCTGATTGCCCAAACTTTAACCTATTTAACCTAGTTAAGCCTTTAAATATCACTTTAAGCTAGCATCATGACTAATATCTAGTCAAATATTATGTGCTTTCATCATGGCAAACATAAAAGAAATCAGTTATTAGAAATGAGTTATTAAAACAATTATGTTTAAAAATGAGTCAACTGTACATATAAAATGAATACATTTGTTGGACAACTTTAAATATCAAATATTCTATGAACACATTCTGACATGATGCAATGGGCAGTGAATGTGCTTGAGGCTGAGAATGCCCTGAATTCCTGCCGGTGGATGAAGACAGACGAATGGAAGGAAAAACACTGGCAGCCTGATGGATAACAAGAGGTTTTTAGGACCGTCCCGTGAGTTTTTAAGAGTCCCGACTGAACAGCGGCTGCTGATGTATCACTTACAGCACTGTGGCACTTTGTCAGCGCCTGACGTGATTCGATTTGCTCTGATTTCAGAGCTTAATTTCACTGACTCCTATTTAACCTCTGGTCAATTAGACATTTTACGGTCTACAGAGACCATGTTACGCCTCACATTTGATCTTGTGCTTCCTGATGTTCTTTTGACATTTTAAACACTGATATTATATGTACAAAAAATGTTAAATGTCTAATTCTCAAGTCCCTTTTCTGAAAATAAAATGTAAACATATACGGGTGAAAATGTTATGCCGTCAGTCCAAAAACAACACACTAGTTATTATTTTGACTAAAGTAAATAAAAGAAGAGTGATTCCTGCTGACAACTGTGTAAAAACTTATGGTTTGAAAAATGTAGTTTTTTTTCTATGCCATCAAGCGCTTCTTGTCCTAAATATGCTTGACAGGCGGCACCGTGGCTCAGTGGTTTGCACTGTTGCCTCACAGCAAAGGCACATTAAATTGCTGGGCCAGTTGGCGTTTCTGTAGGAGGTTTGCATGCTCTCCCCGTGTTGGTGTGGGCTACTGGCCACTTTATTAGGTACACCTCTCCAACTGCTTGTTAATGCAAATTTCTAATCAGCCAATCACATGGCAGCAACTCTACACAAAAGGAATGCAGAAGAGCATCTCTGAAAGCACAACACTTTGAAACTTGAGGCGGACGGGCTATGGCAGCAGACCGCGCCTGTTGCCACTCCACTCAGCTAAGAACAGGAAACTGAGGCTTCATTTGGCACAAGCTCACCGAAACTGGACAATAGGAGATTGGAGAAACGTTGCCTGGTCTGATGAGTCTCGATTTCTGCTGCAACATTTAGGTGGAGGGTCAGAATTTGGCATCAACAACATGAAAGCATGGATCCATCCTGCCTTGTATCAATGGTTCAGGCAGCTGGTGGAGTGCAATGGTATGGGGGACAGTTTCATAGCACACTTTGGGCCCATTAATACTATTTGGGCCTACCTGAGTATTGTTGCTGACCATGTCCATCCCTTTATGACCACAGTGTACTCATCTTCTGATGGCTACTTCCAGCAGGATAATGCACCATGTCATAAATCGTGAATCATCTCAGACTGTTTTCTTGAACATGACAATGAGTTCACTGTACTCAAATGGCCTCCACAGTCACCAGATCTCAATCCAATAGAGCACTTTTGGAATGTGGTGGAATGAGTGATTCACATCATGGATGTGCAGCCGACAAATCTGCAGCAACTGCATGGTGCTATCATGTCAATATGGACCAAAATCTCTGAGGAATATTTCTGGTAACTTGTTGAATCTATGCCATAAAGGATTAGGGCAGTTCTGAAGGCAAAGATATATAAAATAAACTTCAAAAGGCATGAAAACACACACGCACATCCACTTTCAAAATCCAGGGAGGAAAAACGACACCGCACTGATAACAATAAAACAAACAGGAACTGAAACACACACAGACTCATAAACTAAATGGAAAGCAGGTGGAACTCATAAACTCATGACGAGAAAAACCTGAAGGAAAACAAAGTCAAACCGAAAGCATAACACAACGTCCATAAACATGACAATGTATGCATAAAGCATATATATATATATATGCACATTAAATTGCAGACAGCTTATTTGACAGGAATTTATATGAATGTTTCATTTGGCAGAGTTCAAGAATGGCACACAAGCGTATCTCCTCAACTCATGTCATATCTAAACAGCTTTGAACATGTCGCAATATTAAACGTCAGGATTAATTATAGTGTTTAATTGATCTTGTGTTGTTCTTGGATTGCACACACGTTCAGAAGTGCACAATGTAAACTAATGCAAATTACCACAGTAAAAGCCGACCGTTTTATAGTAATACTTTTAAAAAATCTTATAAATTCTCTGATTAAAATGGAAATATGTGTAAATTTGAAAGCTGAAAATATTAATTTGATGATGTGGATAGGAGTGGATCACATAATTGAACAAGTTAATCAGGTCACACTTTATTGTAAGGTACAATTCTCTCTATTGGCAAACCATTAACTATGATTTTCGCCTAAATAAACTCCTAATCTGCTCCTTATGAGTAGTTATTAATGTAATAGTTAGGTTTAAGTATGGATATGATTACGGATATACAATAGAAAGAGAAAGCAGAGCGTAAAAATGTTGATGGTTTTGTGGGTCTCGTCTATCAAATCTGATCTTTATTTTGTGTTTTATATTGGATTCAGGTCAGGTGATTGGCTGGGCCATTCCACAGCTTGATTTTCTTTCTCTGAAAGCATCTGAGAGTTTGATTGGCTGTGTTTTGGATTATTGTCTTGCTGAAACGTCTACCCTAGTTTCATCTTCATCCCCCTGCTAATGTAGATGTTGAACTGAAGCAGCTAATATTCATTTACACCGACTAACTAAGTGCTGAGAGATTTCAGCTGCTGTCTGGGCTTTCACTGCCTTTCTACACCTTCCTTTCTTCATGTGTTCGATACTTTTTTCCCTGAGTAATTTCATTTTATTACACAGAACTTAACTTGTAATCTAGTTACACATTTGTTTTCTTTGCACATATGGATTTCTTTGGTTGTTTCCAAGAACCGGGGAAAATTTTAAGTCAACAGCACCCAGAAGCGACGCTCTGTGATGCGCAGCGTCGCACCAAGCAGCACCATGCATTTCAGAATTCAAAACATAGGTTTCTATCAGGATTTCTATCCGCTGTCCGTAGCCCCCAGCCACAACTCAGGACACTCTGATTAGTTTCATTTTAAATAGCATGCAAATGTGCGCGTCTGGTGTGGGATACTTTTAACTGTCATGTGCGTGCCGTGTCGGGGCGCTGAGCAGCGCATCCGCTGTGTGACACCCATTCGAAATATGTTTTCTGAGAAAAATCATGACGAACAAAATCATGTACTTTTAAAGTACTTATAAACCGCCAATATCTTAATAATAGGCAGGTAATTGGCCACTATTTAATAATGGGAATTGACGCTTAAATTTAAAGTGTTGCCGTAATTTTCTTCTACTCTATAAAAATACTTGCCGCTCATTTTAGCCCTGCATTCATTCATTTATTTTTGCCACGATGTTTTTGTTTTGTGTTCAGTTTTTACAAGATGAAATACAGCCGTTAACAATCATTCAAATTTCACCACTAGCACAACAATGCTGCATTTACTAAATATACTAATTAAAATGAGATGTCTCTATATAAAAAAACAAACAAATAAAATACAAACAAAAATGCTCCTGTTTCGTTGATTGGTAATCTACTCGAAATCGACTTTTATCAAAGTACTACAAACATGTATTGAAGAGTTGATCAATACAGAACTGCAAGATACACAGTAAAAATAATATTACAAAAATCCATCACAACAAAAGCTTACTTAAATAAGTTTATCAGAATTAATTAAACAAAATTTGAGTTATACAAAGTTTAACTTAACATTTTTACTCAATGTAAATTGAGATGACTAAAAAATATAATTTCATTCAAGTAAAAAAAAAATTAAGGTAATAAGAATTTTTTTTACAGTGAAGAAATTGCATTGTCCACCAAAAAATTAGTCATCCAACTCAGCATTTTTAGTGTGTGTGTGTGTTTTCATGTCCTAAATGTGAACTCCTGGAGACATCGGTAAGTCTTCAGATGAAGGCTCAGCTCTTACATCTACAGGCGATGTGACTTGTTTGACACTTCTGGCTACAGGATGTGATTTAGTGTGTCTTAAACGGCATGCGTGTGCATGCGAGCATTTTTGTACTGTAGCGGTATGTTCACCCGTCTGTTCCAGCTGTCAAATGCTTAAATTGCAGGGTAAGGCATTTTCCCCTGCAGCATCACTCTATGAGCTGTATGTAAACATGTATTGCACATAATGTACAAGTGAAGTCTAAATTATTATTATTACTATTTTATTCTTTAAATATTTCCCAAATGATGTTTAACAGATTCAGGAATTTTTCACAGTACTTTCTATAATATTTTTTCTTCTGGAGAAAGTATTATTTGTTTTAATTCAGCTAGAATAAAAGCAGTTCTTGATTTTTAAAAGCATTTTAGGGTCAATATTATTAGCCCCGTTAAGCAATACATTTTTCGATTGCCTAAAGAACAAACTATAGTTACACAATGACTTGTCTAATTGCCCTAACTTGCCTAACTAACCTAGTTAGGCCTTTAAATGTCACTTTAGGCTGAATACTAGTATCTTGAAAAATATCTAATCAAATATTATGTGCTGTCATCATGGCAATTGACCTCATTTAGCATTGCGCGCTTCAGAAAAAGTGTTTGGCTCTATGCTTTATCTGGATTATGGGGTCATAGCTTAATGTATCCCATGATGCAATTATACAAAATTTTACAGGAGAAGAATGTGCAGCAGACATAATATCCTTTAATAGTGTGTGTGTGTGTGTGGGACGGGAATATAAAAAGCCTCTATGAAAGCCTGTTAATTCAAATCCCCAGCTTTTATTTGTGCATTTTGTTGGTAATCCAGCTGATCTGCCTGTAACATTACATTAGTATTCACTGCCTTAACGCATTCGCCATGAGGTCAGCGCATCACCACAACTTAAATCCCTCCCATATTACATCATGACTTCCTGTGCTTTTACTTAATTGGCCTCAATAACAGGTCATCTCCAACCCACTACACAAAAACAAATAAATAAACAAAAACAGGTACCATTTTGAGCAAGAAAAAGAAAAGTATTTCATATTTAATTACACTGTTGTGGCATTATCTAATCTCTTCTCCATTCTAAAGCTTGGTCTGAACTTCAGCAGATCTGCTTGACCACATCTACAAACCTATGAATAAACTTGCTCACATGTGATTGGCTGAATAGATATTTAATATTAATGAGCATAGAGCTGATGTGGTATTGGTATCCTAGTAACCAACAGTAAACAGCGCAAGCATAATCGAGACAGCTGATGTAGTATTTGTATCTTAGTGAGGACGACAATGAAAAGCCAGTGTCTTTAGGGGGAGGGGAAAGGGGGTTGGAGAGGGGTGCGGTGATTGATGGGTAAGTGGGGGGTCCGTCGCGGACAATAGTGAAATGCAGGGTTGGGGGGGGGTTTATGAAATGTTGCGGATGAAAGTAAAGAGGTAAGGGGGTTGGGGGAGGTGTCTCCATGCCACCCCTAGCAAGAGGTGTAAATGCAAACATTTGGTATCATTTTAAAGAAAACCCTTTGAGTTTTCATAAAACACTATTGAAAGTGTTTAAAATATCTGTATATGTTGTCTGTGTTATAATAAACACCTAAAAAAGAGGCGCTTTTTGTATTTTTTTTTTTTTATAAACTCAAATTTGAAAGTGTACCTTTTAGGTTCTGTGTGGTCTAGTGTGCTGTAATTAATTTTGGTGGTTCCTGCACAAGTCTGTAATCAAAGGAAAAAGAAAAATGTCTCTACCATAATCTATGCAAAAGTTATTGTATTCTAACTGGTGAGAGGTGCTGTACAAGCCACAGGGATCGATCATTGTTTTCATATTTCACTATTCTTTTGTTTGATCAAACATAATTCACTGTGTTTGGAGCACATCAGACATATAAAAGGATTACTTATGCACATCACCTCAAAAACAGAGGAGAAATGGCCCTGAAGCGCACAGCATAGGGTAAGAGATGACAGCTGTCTGTGCTATCTGGGGCTGCTTATTGATCATAAATGTATTGTTTTCACTTCTGCGCCATGGAAACACCCTGATTCATTCGGCAACTGTTTGATATGTGAATATAATTCAGTAAAAAGAACGCTAGAACTGTATGAGCACCGGCAAGAGCTTTTATTTGAGCTATAACTTGTACATGTGTCATATGAAAAATATGAAAATGAACCAATGTTCAATACCCAGCTCGGGTCTCCAAAATACTGTGTATTTAAGTGTAAATAACTTTTGTACAGTAGAATAAAAACCAAAGTGATGCATGTGTGCAGAAAAATATAGATTCTACACTTTCAAACGAAATCCCTTAAGGGGGTCTGGTGCAATGCTAGCCCTTTCAATCTTAAAGCGAAAATCCTGATGTCACAGTATCGGGTCTGTGGAGTTTAACTGGGGATATTATGCAAACACACTTTAAGGACAGATCAAACACAAACTACGTCCCATTTTTAACATTGTTTACATCTAATTAACTCGACTAAAGTGAATTTGCATGCACAGAAAGATTATGAAATGCAAGTAAAATGCCTCATGTAATGTTTCGAATAGATTTTGTGAAATTAAATGTCATAATACAAAGGAAGTTATGCACCATTTATAATGAATCACTACAAATTTCTGGCATATGGGTAAAAATACAATACGTTAGTGATCTGAAAGTAAAAAGATTAAAAATTGACAATTAATTAGCATTTAGGGTCTGCTTTGTGACTTAAATAGCCACTTAATGTCTTAAAATGATTCTCTGTGTATACAAACTACTATTACATCTACAAATATATGCTAGTCATTGAAATATATTAGTAGTAAGTCACATGAACGTTTTATGACAGTGATTTATCCCTATGCAGTGACTGTTATGATCCCCTAAATGAATATCAAATGCATTAGTTAAAGAGCAGCTCATTAATCTGTCGTTTGTCTGCTGGTCACCGTATCCTTCTTTCAATTTAGCCTGATATTGTGTCCATTAAGACGCAGGCATTGAGTGTTAGTCCTCCTCCACATCCGTGAGTCTGAATAAAGGCCGGTGGAAACTCAGTCCAGCAGATCTGCTCCGTATTACTTACATTATTTGCATTTGATTATGGAAGATTCTCAGAGCAGCTCAATGAACGCTCACTGATGTGGACCTGAGCGGCGAAGAACGGACGTCATTGTTCGCCCTCACAGCCAGAGACGCTCCTGTGTGTGTGTGTGTGTGTGTGTGTGTGCAATCTATATGTTTGAGAGTGTGTGTGCATGCATTCATGTGTTTGAATGTGTGCGAATGTGTATGTGTGTGAGCGTGTATACATGTGTGTTCGTGTGTGTGTGTGTTCAAGCCTGCATGGGTGAGAGTGTATACTGTATGTTTGTGTGTGTGTGTTTGTGTGCACGCGCGCACTTAAGAAAGCTGAGAGTGACAGAGACGGATGTGAGGTTGTGATGTCTAGGCAACAAAAGGTATTTGAAAACAGACGGTTGTGTAACTGCACCAGGACAGGAATTCAGGAGGCAGAACCGATCAGCGTGCAGCTGAAGAGCATATAGCATTACTAAAAGATAACAGGGAACGTCTTCTTCAAATGTTATCACAATGTCCTTTTGGTGTTATCTGGTTATTAATGATGTTTAACTGCAGTTCACATGAAAATAAAAATTGATACACTCTTATATTTACTCTCCCTCGAATAATTTCAAATCCTTATGAGTTTCTTTATCCTGTTCAACAACACAAATGGAGATATTTTGAAAAAAGCTGAAAACCTGTAACCATTGACTTCCATAGTAAAAGAAGAAATACTATAGAAGTCAAAGGTGACAGGTTTTGAATTTTATTATTTTTTATTTATTTTTGTTATTTCAGTATATACTGTTGAAACCAGAAGTTTACATACACTGTATAAAAAGGCACATAACCATTTTAAAAAGTCAGATGTTAATGTGAATAAACTGTTTCTCTTTTGGGAGAGTTAGGACTACCACATTTGGTTCTGTTCTGCTTTAAAGCAGAATAATAAGAGAGAGAATTTTTTTTTTTTTAGAAATTGTTATAACTTTTCTTGAAAGTCAAGTTTGCATACAATAAGATTATTCTGCCTATGAAAAAGTGCATATAATGGTGTCAAGGTTTTGGAAGTTTCTGATTGGCTAATTGGCTCTCAAATGGGTCTTCCAAACAGACCATGACTGCCAAAGTAGTTAAAATGTGCTTTAAGGACAACAAAGTGAATGTTTTAGAGTGGCCATCACAAAGCCCTGACCTCAATCCTATAGAAAACTTGTGGGCTTGAGTTGATAAAGCTTGTGCAAGCAAGACAGCCTACAAAACTGACTCCGTTACACCAATTCTGTCAGGACGAATGGGCCAAAATTCCTTCAAACTATTTTAAGAAGCTTGTGGAAGGATACCCAAAACATTTGACCAAAGTTATACAGTTAAAAAGCAAAGCTAAAAAAATACCAATGAAATATATGTAGACTTTTAACTGTCTAGAAATTAATAAAAAAATTCTCTAAAAAAAAAAATTCTCTCCTTATTCTGGCATTTAGCAAATGTGAATCATTTAGGTAATCCTAACGGACCTAAAATAGTAAACGTTTAGTGACATTTTTTTAAAAATAGAAAATAGTTATGTTCCTTTTTTTAGAGTGTATGTAAATTTATATATATGCTTACAGTTAAAGTCAGAATTATTAGCCCCCTTCAATTTTTTTTCTTCTTTTTTAAATATAACCCAAATGATGTGTAACAGAGGAAGGAAATTTTCACAGTATGTCTGATAATATTTTTTCTTCTGGATAAAGTCTTATTTGTTTTATTTCGGCTAGAATAAAAGCAGCTTTTAATTTTTTTATCAACATTTTAGGGACAAAATTATTAGCCCCTTTGATCTATATTTTTTCTCGATAATCTTCAGAACAAACCATCGTTATACAATAACTTGCCTAATTACCCTAACTTGTCTAGTTAACCTAATTAACCTAGTTAAACCTTTAAATGTCACTTTAAGCTTTATAGAAGTGTCTTAAAAAATATCTAGAGAAATATTATCAACTGACATCATAGCAAAGATAAAATAAATCATTTATTAGAAATGAGTTATTAAAATTATTATGTTTAGAAATGTGTTGGAAAAAAAATCTTCTCTCCGTTAAACAGAAATTGGGGAAAAAAGAAACAAGCGGTCAAATAATTCAGGGGGGCTAATAATTCTGACTTCAACTGTGTGTATGTATGTATATATGTTCAACAGAATAAAGAAACTCATAAAGGTTTGATATAAGTGAAGAGTGGGAAACACCAATACACACTCGTTCACATACATACACTATGGTCAACTTTTCAGGACTTGAACCAGCGACCTTCTTGCTCTGAGGTGACAGTGCAAACGACTGAGCCACCCTGTAAATCATTCTAGTAACATTATAAATATGTTAATGATGTGCTAAATCATATGATGTGAACAGTTAACACTGGTAATCCATGCTAGAAACATGCCAGCAATGTGTTTTACAGGCTAAAACATGCCAACGTCATCAAATCAAGGTAGAAACAGGTCAGCAACATGTTAAACATGGTAACAATGTTAAATCATGCTGGAAAAAAATGTTACCTTGTTAAATCATTTCAGAAATATGGTGTTTTTTCTAATAGACTGCACTGACTTCAAACCATTCAGAGTGTCCTTCTAAACATTAACAAAAATAAATGAATGTTAGAAATCAAAATAGTTTTGAGAACAGCTGCAACAATTCACTGTAAAGATGAAAAAGATATTCTTGTGACTTACTTTTACATCTAGTCATTTAGCAGATGTTTATCCAAAGCGACTTACAAGTGAGGACACGGAAGCAATTTACACAACTAAGAGCAACAATGAATAAGTGCTATAGGCAAGTTTCAGGTCTGTAAAGTCTAAGAAAGAAAGTATTAGTAGTATTAGTATTTATTATTATTATTTTTTTTAATGGGAACGTCCTTTTTAGAACCTGATTCTGAATATGATGAAGGGCTAAAGACTCTCTACAGAGAAACGCTGTGATTGGTCAGCCAGCAGCTGGAGCTGTAATGTCTTCGTGCTCTGCTCTGTACACTAAAAGCTGAGGGACAGAGGGACTTTTATTCCCTCTTAAACTGTCTGACTCCTGACAGCTCACTCTGCAGTTTGTGGAGAAACTACCAAGTGGAAATTATTCATAAATGTGTGTCCACTGTGGACGTGAAGAGAGCTTTTGCTGGGTTTTCAGAAGCCATTTTTAATTTTAAGTTCAGTGAGGATATTTAAAATCAAGAAATGTGTATAGCGTGTACTGTGTACATTACCTGACAAAAGTCTTTTCGCCTACCCCAGTTTTAGGAACAACAAATAATAACTTGACTTCTAGTTGATTATTTAGTATCAGAAGTGGCTCATATGAAAGGTAAAGGCCTCTAGATTACACTTATTTTAGCTAAATAAAATATGATCATGCCTTGATTTATAATTATCTAATTAGGACAGTCTGACTTTGCTTAGACAAAAGTCTTGTCACTTAACAGAAATAATGTCCAGTATAGAATATAAAGTCATGCTGCAGTGGAGACAGAATGAATATTGTGCATGTCTCCATCATGAGCTTGGAGAACTGCATCCATACATCTCAGCAATGACTCAAATCACTTATTAAAGTCATCTGGAATGGCAAAGAAAGTGTTCTTGCAGGACTCCCAGAGTTCATCAAGACACTTTGGATTAATCTTCAATGCCTCCTCCTTCATTTACCCCAGACATGCTCAATAATGTTCATGTCTGGTGACTGGGCTGGCCAATCCTGGAGCACCTTGACCTTCTTTGCTCTTAGGAGCTTTGATGTGGAGGCTGAAGTATGAGAAGGAGCGCTATTCTGTTGGAGAATTTGCCCTCTCCTGTGGTTTGTAATGTAACGGGCAGCACAAATGTCTTGATACCTCAGTTGATGTTCCCATCTACTCTGCAGATCTCTCACACACCCATACTGAATGTAACCCCAAACCATGATGTCTACTTCACCAAACTTGACTGATTACTATGAGAATATTGGGTCTATGCTGGTTCCAGTAGGTCTTCTGCAGTATTTGTGATGATTGGGATGCAGTTCAACAAATGATCCATCTGAAAAATCTGCCACTTGTCCGAATTATCAACTAGAAGTCATTATTTTTTGATCTTACAACTGGAATCAACGACAAGACTTTTGTCAGGCAGTGTAGTGTGTATAAACAGTGATTAGATTGTGATTAGATGACACACAAATAAAATGGGCGGCATGGTGGCTCAGCTTTTCTGTGTGGAGTTTGCATGTTCTCCCCGTGTTGGTGTGGGTTTCCTCTGGGTGCTCCTTTAGGTGAACTGAATTAACTAAATTGGCCGTAGTGTATGAGTGTGTGAGTGTATGGGTGTTTCCCAGTACTGGGTTGCAGCTGGAATGGCATGTGCTGTGTAAAACATATGCTGGAATAGTTGTTATTAATAAATAAAGGAGCTAAACTGTAGGAAAATGAATGAATGAAGTTACTATGTGCTATGTGCTATTTATACCCTGCTTTCAGAAGTCTCCTACAGTATTTAAAAAACAAAACATTTGTTTATCTGCTGTCACTGCTGGGAATAACTCAATTCTTTCCCACCGGCTTTAAATGAGCAACAGCAACAACAAAAAAATCTGTTTATTTTTAAATCGCACAAGTTCCAGCTTGCAGGTATTGGCTCAAAACGAGACCCAAAGCCGAACTCCGACTGTAGGAAGTGCGATTTGCCCGATTACTTCCAATATTAGTCTGTTTTTTGTTTCTGTGTTTATGTCTGGCGTCTTATTCAAGCCTGTGTGTGTGTCGTTGCACCCATTTTAAGAGCAGGTATTGTTTGCTGGAACCTCCCGTATAGCTTATGATTTTGACGTGCTTTGTGTGGTTAAGCACACAGGACAAAATTCACAATGAAACCATTAATCAAACACATAGTCTGCATCAGTTCCCATGCTCTGCTTATGAGCCCGTGGGGACCAATGGGCCGAGCGTATGTGTACACAAGTGCATTCACAACTATTTTAACCTCTGAATTATTGTTATCATTATTTTTAAATCATTATGCGGGTTACAAGCAAGCTGACGTTTTAAGGCAAGACGGTGCAGGTGAATGGGGTAAAAATTATTAATATTCATCCCTGTATATCCCTGGTTGGTTGATTACATTAAGAGTTGCGCATATTTTTTTATTTTTTTTTGTATTAAAGGTTTACTAAAATTACTGTTTGATTAATATAATAATGCATAGTGTCATTTATGCAAATGAATGTTTGAATATGTAAATGAGGCTGTTTCATTAAATATGCCCTAATTTGTATGCATTTCTAGCACAATAATTAGAATTCTTATTAATATTATTATTTTTAATATTATTATAAATATAATTGTATATAGTTTTATTGTTATTTATTTTTTATTATATATATATATATATATATATATATATATATATATATATATATATATATATATATATATATATATAAATTTTATGTTTTATTTTTGAATTTATACTTTATTTTATATTTTAATTTATTATTTTATTTTCGATTTTATTTGATTTTTTATTTGATTTGATTTTATTATGCATTTTATTTTTCCATTTTATTTTTCTATTTTATTTTTCCATTTTATTTGTAATTTTTATTTAACTTGATTTTCCGTTTTATTTAATGTATCATTTTATTTTTATTTATTATTTTATTTTTCAATTTTGTTTGTAATTTTTTATTTAATTCAATTTAGTTTTTTTATTTAATTTAATTGTTTTTATTTCATTTCATTATTTTATTTTCCATTTTATTTTTTTATTTTTATTTTTTCTATTTTATTTTTCCATTTTTTTATTTCATTTGATTTCCTTTTTAGTTTAATTTAATTGTTTTAATTTCATTTTATATTTTAATTTATTATTTTATTTTCCATTTTATTTTATTTTTTAATTGATTCTATTTGATTTTCTATTTAATTTTTCCATTTCATTTTTAGTTTTTAAATTTCATTTCATTTTCTTTTTTATTTAATTTAATTGTTTTAATGTCATTTAATTGTATATTTTAATTTGTTATTTTTTCCATTTTATTTGTTTTCATTTCATTTTATTTTATTTCTATTTTAATTTTCCATTTGTATTTTTTTATTTAATTTTTTTTTTAATTTAACTGTTTAATTTTTTAAATATTTTTATTTATTATTTTATTTTCCATGCATTTGATTCGATTTTACGATTGATTTTATTTTATATTTTATTTTTCCTTTTTTATTTGTAATTTTTTTTTATTTAATTTAATTATTTGAATTTAATTTAATTTGAATTTCATTACATTTTTGACCAATTGGAATAAAGCTTTTTACAAAGTAAATTTTACTAATTTTAATTCCATATTAATTTGCATAATAAAGTGTAGTATATAATCAGGGAAATTATGCATGAACAAATCCCTCAGTAAGAAACTTTAGAAACATATATTATAAATCTCTGTAGTTTAGTGCTGCTGAAATGAAGATTCATGGCTTATTGTGAGAAGAAATAAAACTTATATAAAACCTACAGCACACAAATAGAGAAAATGATGCAAAAGAGAGACTTTGCAAGCACTTTGAGATGTTTTTCTAGCATCAGCATGAAAAAGCCCAAATCTGACAGGTGCCTGCAGGGTCTGGTCTTGATAATTGGTTTTGATCAGCCTATTAAATGTCCATTAGCTGAACGCATGGGTAAAGCTCTCGGTGTGTATATGAGTTTTCCTGCAGATGAGTCAGGGAGTGGGCACGTCCGCTTGATTATAGTTATTATTACCCCAGAGAACAGCCCTGTCTGCACTTGTCTGCTCTTTACATTGACATGTTATGATTGTGTTTTTGTCGTGGAGTGACAGGAGCAACTTCTGCTGTGCAAAGAGAAAGCCAATGAATGAGAAAGTGAAAGCGAGAAGCCATGCAGCTCAAAATAAGCTGAAGACATCAAATAAAATCTAACTAAAAGGGTTACTGGTTTTCTTTCACAAAACCTAATGGACTGGAGGTTGTGGAGGCTTGTTAATGTCACTGGATAAAAAAATACAGTTGAAAACTTTATAACCTTTTACCTTGGATTTTTCACAGAATTACAAGTTCACATTTTATCATTTTGACATTATTATCTGAAGTCTGAGTTCACATCTCGCAATTCTGAATTTCTCCTCTTCAATCCTGACTTTTTAATCCAGGAGTTTACATATTAAAATCCTGACTTATTGATGTCGGAATTCTGAGTTTATATTTTGAAATCCTGACCTTTTAATCCAGGAATTCTGAGTTTACATGTTAAAATCCTGACTTATTGATGTCGAAATTCTGAGTTTATAATTTGAAATCCTGACTTTTTAATCCAGGAATTCTGAGTTTACATGCTAAAATCCTGACTTTTGATGTCGGAATTGTGAGTTTACATATACAAATCCTGACTTAATGACGTTTGAATTCTGAGTTTACATGTTAAAATCCTGACCTTTTATTCCTTTTATCCCAGGAATTCTGGGTTTACATATTAAAATCGTGACTTTTTGATGACGGAATTCTGAGTTTATAATTTGAAATCCTGACCTTTTAATCCAGGAATTCTGAGTTTACAAATTTAAATCCTGACTTTTTGATGTCGGAATTCTGAGTTTATAATTTGAAATCCTGACCTTTTAATCCAGGAATTCTGAGTTTACAAATTTAAATCCTGACTTTTTGATGTCGGAATTCTGAGGTTACATGTTAATATCCTGACTTTTTATTTGAGGAATTCTGAGTTTACCTGTTGAAATCCTGACCTTGTAATGTTGGAATTCTGAGTTTACAAGGTCAGGATTTCAACAGGTAAACTCAGAATTCCTCAAATAAAAAGTCAGGATATTAACATGTTACCTCAGAATTCCCACATTAAAAGGCAGGATTTCAACATGTAAACTTAAAATCTCTAAATTAAAAGGTCAGGGTTTCAAATTGTAAACTCAGAATTCCAACAGTACATCAAGTTTATGTGTTGAAATCCTGACATTTTAATTTAGAAATTTTAAGTTTCCATTTTAAAAGTCCTGACTTTTTCTTTTAGGATTTCTGAGTTTAAATGTTGAAATCCTGACTTTTCAATCTTGGAATTCTGAGTTTATATCTCAAAATTGACTTTTTGATCTTGAAAATTTTTTTACATCCCAGAATTTTGCCATTGTGACATTTTTATCTGGAATTCTGTTTACATGTTAGAATTTTGAACTTTAAATCTTGAAGAATTCGGACTGTTTAATCTCGAAATCATGAGTTTACATGCAAAAATTTTTACTTTTTAATTTTGGAATTCTGAGTTTACATCTCGAAACTGACCTTTTGATCTTGTAAATGTCTTTACATCCAGATTAAAATGTCATGATGGCAAAATTCTGGGATGTAAAGAAATTTTCTAGATCAAAAGCTCAATTTCGAGATGTAAACAGTATTCCAGATAAAAATATCATGATAGCAAAACATGGGGGATTCTTTTTACATGTTTACATGAATTCTAAATATTTAATCTTGGAATTCTAGGTATACGTGTTGAAATTCTTACCTTTTGATCTTGGTATTTTGGGATTGCATCTTGGAATTCTTACTTGTGCTCTTGAAATTATGACCATACATCTCACAGCTACAACTTTCCGCTCAATTGTGTGTTCATATCTCACAGTTTAGCATTTTATACCTGTAATTCTTCATCTAAATATCGCACTTCTGATAATGTTCTTCCTCCGAGAATCCTCAGTGTAAGAATTCCGAGAGACTTGGATTGAGAGATTAGGATTAGATGCTGGTCAATGCTTTTTACTGCTACTTTGACCTCTCTTGCATATACTTAATAATAATAATTTGTTTTATTTAAAAATGCACCTTTCAAGACACCCAAGGTCACCTTACAACAAACATGCCAAAACAATTACTAAAACGTTGCCAAACATAATTTTGAAAAACGAAATTATAATCATATATAATATTCATAAACTTTCACCCCTACAACACACACAGAAGTAGATTGTGTAAGCCTTCACTTCCTCACAGAGTAATCCCGCCGGAAACACAGAGGAAGTGTGATTACGCGCCGTCATGCATGCACGGATTATAACGTGTAGATTATGGGGCAGTGGTGCAGGAAGAGGACGAGCGATGACATCACGGATGCGGTTCCCACTCCTGTATGACCACCAGATAAATAATCCATGTCTGAACCGACAGGCAGCGGATTGAGGGATTACTCTGGCCTTCACTCGACCAGTTAATTAGAGAGAAACTTAAGCATCCCGGTTTCTGAATAAAGTCATCACTGGGTCACTGGGTGGGACACGAGTGGGGTTTTCCACAGGAATTAGAGTGAGGTGGGAAAACAAGAGTTACACTGCATCTTGATGACACATGATGATCTTTAGTTTATGTTAAGATGCATTTCATGTTTTATTTGTGATCTGTGGTGTTTTAATCTTTTGTTGAATTTTTTTTTTTTTTCATGTGGTCCATGTTTATAACAATCACAGAAAAAAACAATATTCATTAATGTTTACACATTTAAAAATCTGAAATGAAATAGTAATGAATGAATGGATGGATGGATGGATGGATGGATGGATGGATGGATGGATGGATGGATGGATGGATGGATGGATGGATGGATGGATGGATGGATGGATGGATGGATGGACGGACGGACGGATGGATTGATGGACGGGTGACAGCACGATCAAATAAAAAATTGATAGAACATCAGAAAGAGCCATTAAGCTATGATAAGGATGAGAATGAGACAGACAGACAGACAGACGGATGGACAGACGGACGGACAGACGGATAAATAACGAATCAAATGACACCTCATTTATGCAAATTGGACCTACTGTTCAAAAGATACAGCCCTTGAGTCTGGACCAATCAGATCCAATATTCTAATGAGGGTGAAACATATTGAGGGTGAAACTCGTATTAACACACTAACCTATATGCATAGACCCTCAAACCTTCATTCTAACCCTAAACCCTGACCCAACCTAGCCCCAACCAACCCCTGACCCTAACCCCAACCAAACCCTTAACCTAACACTAACTCATGTACATTATCAGGAATAACTGCACAGACATGATTCAATAAAGAAGACTGACAATTTAGATAGATAGATAGATAGATAGATAGATAGATAGATAGATAGATAGATAGATAGATAGATAGATAGATAGATAGATAGATAGATAGATAGATAGATAGATAGATAGATAGATAGATAGATAGATAGATAGATAAAACTGCTTTTATTATTGCCAAAATAAAACAAATAAGACTTTATCCAGAAGAAAAAAAACATTATCAGACATACTGTGAACATTCATTTACTCTGCTAAACATCATAGATAATAACACAGAGAAAACCGCAGTTTAGCGCCCCCTGTAATGTTTGAAACGGCTAACGTCATTGCACATTTTAGCCAGTTCGAACACAGACCATTATCACCCTAGGTACACTAGAGGGCGCCTCTTCATCTACATATCTACAGGTAGATGGCATCAATTTATTTCTTATATGTGGGAAATAAAACATTAATAATATGTGTAACGACATGATTGACATTTATTTGTTGTTTAGGTTATAGGTCAAAGGTCATGTGTGTGTGTGATAGATATATAGATAGATAGATAGATAGATAGATAGATAGATAGATAGATAGATAGATAGATAGATAGATAGATAGATAGATAGATAGATAGATATACAGACAGACAGATAGACAGATAGATAGATAGATAGATAGACAGACAGACAGACAGACAGACAGACAGACAGACACTAAACAACCTTAGACTCTAAACCCTAACACTAAATAACCCTAAACGCTAAACTCTAACACTAAATAACCCTAAATCCTAAATCTTAACACTGTGTCCAAACTCGGTCCTGGAGGGCCGGTGTCCTGCATAGTCCCAACCCCAATTCAACATGCCTGAACCAGCTAATCAAGCTCTTGTTAGGTATACTAGAAACTTCCAGGCAGGTGTGTTGTAGGAAGTGACGGACGGATGGACGGGCAGACAGACAGACAGACAGACAGACAGACAGACAGACAGACAGACAGACGGACAGACGGACAGACAGACGGACAGATAGAATGAAAGGATGATATAACATCAAAAAGAACTATGAGATGATTGGATGTATGGATGGATGAATTCATCCCTGCCTGTAAAGCAGCTCTTATAAATATACAATATTTTTTTTATTTAATTCATACATATCTTCAGTGACATTTAGTAGTTTTTTTTTTTCTTTTAATGTCCTTTTTGTCAATTTGTGACCCAGACAAGCTTTAAAGCAGCACCTAGAAGACCAGAAAAGGCATCTTGATCTCAGTGGAGGTGAATATCAGGCCTGCCTTTTGCTGTAAGTGACAAATTGGCCCCTGAGGAAATCATAGGTTGAGTAAATATAAGCAGAACTCGGCACCTTGCCAGTCCCAACAGAAACGTCTGCCCATTCGATCAGCACACTAAATTCAGACCATCCAGAATCCCTTGGGAAATCTGCATTCAACATTTTCTCACAAGGACACAGAGACAAATAAATCCTGCACAAATGACACTCTGGATTTATTTGGGCCTTCAGTTTAGGGACATTTTTAGGGCCTATTAGAAACGTGCATATCAGCCCATGTCAATGCAACATCCCTCCTCATTCAGATTTATGAACAGCATGATGTTTTATTCATTGTTTCAGAGGCTAAAAAAGCACAGTGGCGCCTGCGATAAAACCCAGTCAATAATGTCTCTGTGTGAAAGAGAAAACTCATGATGAAGACATATCTATGACATGTAGGCCTACTATTTTGGTTCCCTCTCCCAAAGGAATTCATAACCATAATTAATAACTTTTCCTCGTGATCTCATTTTGGTGGTTAAAAACAAAGCAGGAGCCTGTCAACTTTATATTATATGTTGTTAGAGACATGTAAACATAATTTCAAAGAGCTATTTGTATTATTACAACAGGACATTTTTGGGTAAACAGCTTCCAAACTCCATGAGTTAAATCTAAAGTAACAGCGACATCTAGTGTTTGAATATCGAATGGCGCTAAAGTAAATCAGTCAGCATAAAATACATCAGGAAAATAAAATATAAGCTTAAATCTTCTTGTATTTGACACGTTTTAAATAATAAACCTATTTCTAAATAGATAACGAGTGGTTTTAAGTCGTAAACAAGCACCAGTGAACAGCCCATACACAAGAAATGTCTGCCTGTAAACAATCAAGTATTTGGTACTCACTCAATCTTCTCATCATTTCTGCGTAGTTTTAGTCGGTTTTGGTTTCGTTCTTCAGTCTTTGTCTTCATCAAACATTAATGAAAGCCTTGAAGGGTCACGTGACAATGTGTACATCTGTTTGTAGGCCTATATCTAGAATCAAACAAATGATAGACTTGTATGGGAATCAAACTAAGCGTTATTTCATTTTGAAAGAAATGATATACAACAATAAATATAGATAAATTATTACAATTTTAAACTTGTTTAAATGATAATACTTCAAAGTTAACTGCCTATTATTAAATTCTTGTCTGCCATATGCTAGTCATGCTAGGTAGCTGATGTAATCATCAACACGTGTGTAACGACGAGCGCCGATTAGCATCCATTAAAAGTCACCAAAACATGATGGTTGGCTGGTTTTAGAGGGGTTTTGGCCATTTCCAGCCTGGTCCTAGCTGGTCAGGCTGGAAGATGACCAGCTAAAACCAGCCTAACCAGGCTGCGAGCCCAGCCAAAAGCAGCTATGTCCAACTTAAACCAGGCTGGTCAAGCTGTTTTCAGCTGGTCAATTTCCAGTCTGACCAGCTAGGACCAGGCTGGAAATGGCCAAAACCCCTTTAAAACCAGGCTGGTCGACCAGCTAAAACCAGCCAACCAGGCTGGTTTGAGCCATTTTTTTCAGCAGGGTTATGATCAAGAAATGTGCTACTCGTCTAATTTGCTGGATAAATTATATTGAGGTCCTAACCCTTTTTTTGTTGCATGCTTTTGGACTATGAATTGTGCAGTTTTCACCAGAAAATGAAGTTGTTTTAACCAATGTAAGAGTTGCCAGGAACAGTCTTCATACTTGGGCATGAAAGTTACACAACAGGAACTCACTGTACATCCAGAAACCTCATAACATGCTGATGCAACGCTGCAGTCACAAGAGAGCACAATTAATGCAATCCCCATGTCATACCATCATAAGATTCAACAATTTAAAGGGATAGTTCAATCAAAAAATTGATAATATGTTTGCTCTGATTTACTCTCAATCCATCTAAAAATGTTAGGGACTATTTCCTTTCAACAAAACATAACAAAATATCTGAAACTGTGATGATTCATAAAAGCAACTTGGTATAACTAGAGGCAAAACAAAATCCCAAGGATACACTGGGGTGTTATGAAGCACATGATCTGACTGTGCAATAACCTGAACTAAATCTAAGACGGCCTTAGTCACAGTAAATCAACAGCAATCATTTTTGGGTGTGCTATCCCTTTAAAAAAGCACCTAGAAATTAATACAGCATTGTTAGTCTAAAAGGAAATGCCAAAGGGCTTGCAATGATAGCAATAAACGGAAACTAAACTTTTTTTTTCATACTTGCATGTTTTTTATTCTCTTTGGGGCATCTGTGATCCTTCGCCATTCATAAGCACCAAAGATAAACTGAGAGTAACATTCAGAGGGATGTTCAATTGCATGAGAGTTTTGAGTACCAGCATCCAAACAGAGGGGAACTTGTATTGAGCTGGCAAATGAATAATTGGCTGAAGGAGAAATCAAACCAATAAATGAATACCAGTACAGTCAATAACAACAGAAACAAGTGAACATGGAAAGTTTTATGGGTGCCATTTGACTGAGTTAAAGCATTTCCCAGTCATTTAGCATCAGATATTTGACATAAATGTGATTATGCAGCTTTGAAGCAGTTACGTAAACATACACAGTGCATTGTAGTGAATACTGGTGATCTGAGCATGCAAAAAAATGCTTTCAATGATGCAAAAGCCTTCATTCAATAGGGTCTATTCCCAGATGTTTTGTTAGGGTCTCATTTAAATAAAAAACAGGATACAGCCTTCATTATATTAAGTGAACAACATCATCAGAGCGTTAAATTATCTGAAAGTTACATAGCATGTTTCCAATGCTAAAAAAAAAGCTTTTCTTGCTTGGTATTTTTGTCTAATTTTCCGATATTAATATGTAAACATCCATGATTCAAAATAGATTTACTTAAGATGTTGAATGACACGAGAAATGCCACTTCTGCTAGTTTGGCGGAAAGCATCAGCTTCGTTTTAGCATATTCTTCATTTAAAATTCAATTCCTTTTTGTGCAAATGTTTTGCCGCAATTTTGCTCATCAAGTAAAACTCCATTTTGATTTTAGAATGTTTAGACCAGTGTTTCTCATGCATGTTCCTGGAGGACCAGCATCACTGTATGTTTTGGATGTCTTCTTTGCCGGTCACACCCAAAACATGTCTTTCAGTCAGTGCTAATGAGCTGATGATCTGTGTTTAATGAGGGAGACATGAAAAATGTGCAGTGCTAGTGGTCCTCCAGGAATGTGATTGAGGAACAATGGGACCAGGGTTGCCCAAACTCAGTCCTGGAGGGCCGGTGTCCTGCATATTTAAGCTCCAACCCCAATTAAACACAGCTGAACTGCCTAATGAAGTTCTTCCTAGCTATACTAGAATCTTCCAGCCAGATGTGTTGAAGAAAGTTGGAGCTAAACTGTGCAGGACCACCATCACTGCATGTTTTGGATGTCTCCTTTGCCGGTCACACCCATTACAGCTCTTTCAGTCAGTGCTAATGAGCTGATGATCTGAATCAGGTGTGTTTAATGAGGGAGGCATGGAAAATGTGCAGTGCTAATGGTCCTCCAGGAGCGTGGTTGAGAAACACCAGGACCAGGATTGCCCATACTCAGTCCTGGAGGGCCGGTGTCCTGCATATTTAAGCTCCAACCCCAATTAAACACAGCTGAACCGCTTAATGAAGTTCTTTCTAGCTATACTAGAATCTTCCAGCCAGATGTGTGTTGAAGAAAGTTGGAGCTAAACTGTGCAGGACCACCATCACTGCATGTTTTGGATGCCTACTTTGCTGGTCACGCCCATTACAGCTCTTTCAGTCTGTGCTAGTGAGCTGATGATCTGTGTTTAATGAAGGAGACATGGAAAATGTGCAGTGCTAGTGGTCCCCCAAGAACGTGGTTGAGAAACACTGGTTTAGATCAGGATTGCCCAAACTCGAATCTGGAGGGCCGGTGTCCTGCATATTTAAGCTACAACCCCAATTAAACACAGCTGAACCGCCTAATGAAGTTCTTCCTATACTAGAATCTTCCAGCCAGATGTGTGTTGAAGGAAGTTGGAGCTAAACTGTGCAGGACCACCACCACTGCATGTTTTTAGATGTCTCCTTTGCCGGTCACACCCATTACAGAGACATGGAACACGTGCAGTGCTAGTGGTCTCCCAGGAACCAGGTTGAGAAACACTGGTTTAAACCAGAGTTGCCCAAACTTGATCCAGGAGGGCCTGTGTCCTGCATATTTAAGCTCCAACCCATATTAAACACACCTGAACAGGCTAATGAAGTTCTTCCTAGCTATACTAGAATCTTCCAGCCAGGTGTGTCAAAGGAAGTTGGAGCTAAACTGTGCAGGACAGCGGCCCTCCAGGACCAAGATTGGGAACATCTGGTTTAGACACATGTATTAGGAAAAAGAACAAGAACACCAAGAGTGAAAATCTTTTTTTTTTGCAGTGCTTAAGTATCTGGAAGCATATTAGACTTCAAAATGCATGTGCTTTCACAAGTCTGGAATTTAAACCCAAATGAAGAGGAACCCAATAAGTGCTCTTCTTTATTATTAGCAGTCTACAACTCATCACCGGCGTTTTGTGGTGTTTCCTACACGGTTCATGCTTCTGCTCATCTGTGGGAAGTGTACGTTTGGAGTTCTGGCTGTTGGGCCGTAGAGACCCAGGTTTCTTGCAGCCATGGATTTTCGGGGTGTTTTGATGCAAGGGAATGGGGAGTAGATCTGCTGCTGTGCTTTTGGAGGATCTCCTGCTAATGATGAAGCACTTCTTCTCAGGGAGCTTCCACTTTCGGAGCTGGAGGAGTCGGAACCGGGACGGCGGCTGGATGGGAGCGGAGCCTGAGGTGGAGTGGTGGGATTGACATCTTGAATGGTGATATTGAGGTTTTGAATGCTGGAATTGGGATTTTGATCTGTGGGATTGGGATCTTGAATGGTGGGATTGGGATTTTGAATTGTGGAGTTGGGATTTTGAACAATGGTATTTGGATTTTGAATGGGGAGACTGGGATTTAGAACAGCAGAACTGGGACTTTGCACAATTAAATTGGGATTTTGAATGGTGAGACAGGAATCTTCAGTGGTGGGTTTGGATTCTTGAATGGTGGAATTGGGATTTTGAAGGGTGGGATTGGAATCTGGAACGGTGGGACTGGGATTTTGAATGCTGGAATTGGGATTTTGAATGGTGAAACTGGGATCTTGAATGGTGGGATCAGGATCTGGAGTAGTGGGATTGGGATCTGCCTGTGGTTCTGGAGTAATAGTTGGATCTGATTGTGGGTCTGGATCCAAAGCTGGTTCTGGAGTTGACGGATCTGGTGAAGATTCCGGGTCCAGTTCTAGTGAAGACAGCTGTCTATCAATCTCCTGCAGTTCTTGCTTGGAAACATCTGAGCCTCCAGCTGCCGCATTTTCCATTTTATCTTCGTCTGCTTCCTCGGATTTGGTCTCTTCTCCCTCCTTAGATGCTCCTTCAGTTTTGCTTTCATCCGTCTGATCGTCTTCTGCCTCCAGAGAGTCATCAAAGCCGAGCTGAGCCCTCGCTCTGGCGATGTTCCTCCGGTGTGCTCGAACATGCGTGCGCCAGGGCGAATGATGTCTGGAGCGAACCATCTGATCCAGAAGCGGCGTTGAGTGGGATTGAGGAGATCCACCGTTATGGATCATACCATTCTTCAAGGATCGCTGACAGGGTCTTGGTCTCCTGCCCAGGAGAAGGTGATTGACCACTGGGGATGGACCAATTTGGGAGGCAAGAACACTGGTGGCTGGACACTTATCTGTAAAGAACCAATAACACCCGCATGAGTAAATTTGTAGACCAACTTTGAGTTTGGCTTAATCCAATCGGTCACCATGATTTTAGCATGAATTGCTAACATGAATAATCATGTCGTGAGAAAGTTTTTAACATGAATTAGCATGTTGCTAGCATTAGTAAGCATAATGCTAGAATGTTTTAGCAAGAATTAACCCATTACTAGCATGAATTAGCATTTTGTTAGCATAAATTAGCATTATTATTTATATTATAATTAATTTCAAAGTATAATAAACAATAAAATATATGGTTATGTAATTACACATACATATTTATACATAAAACACATAGAACTTATGATTTCAATTGACTTTCAATCATTTTCTCTAGATGTGCCGTTCCAAAATGGCAGATTTCAACATTTTAACAATTGAAAACAATAATAAAGAAGCTTCAGTATGTCCCAAAACCCTGCAAAGCATAGCCAGGATGTGCAAATATCTTCATTAATCAGTTGTTATTGCATTACACAGCAGCAGACCCAACACCACACCATATATCTTTAATAAACCCACAGCTTAGTTGACCCATTAATTATTATGAGCTGACCCATATTATGAGTTGACCCATAAGTATCTGTACCAGTGTGGTAGATCTGCTGTTTACTGGATTGATGAGGTTCAATAGTTTCAGCTTCCACAGGAAGTCCTGAGAAAAATGTCACATTTGTCACACCTTTAAAAGAACAGCAGTGTCCTCAACGCAGCAAAAGTCATGATGACACAAAATAATAATAAAATTACTTTAAAATATTTATATTTTCTTCCAGCTGATTAACGATAAAAGCACTGACAGCCGAACAAAACACACCTAGCAAAATTATTTTAATGATTATTAACTATCATTAATGAAAAAGAAAATCATACTATAAATACATATATTTGTTGCAATACTGCACAGCCCTAGTCATGCATTGGTGTGGATGTTAATGTCGTTACCATTATGCTGTGTACACACCAGACGCAGAACGTGCGGATAAATAGTGCTATTCGCGCGTAAATGGCTCCGTGAACATTTGAGTTTACTCGCTTCATTCGATTCATTCGCACGTCAAATCCGCTTCATTCGCACCTTCAGAACAGACGCAGAATCACGTGATGGGCAGGGCTTCTGTCTGCCCGGTGACTCTAGCTTCGTTGCTAAATGGCAACGAAAGAAAAGAAAATAACAGTGTTTTTGTGTTTTCTGAAGACTGAAAACAGCATCGATGCGTTTAGGTCCGTGTCTGAGTCCACTAGATCCTTTCAGAGGTGCATCCAGCTCTATGAGCTCATAAACTCCTCCTCCTCCATAAACGCGCAAAACGCTCAATTCGCGCCCCGCCATTCGCCATATCATGCTATTCGCACGTTTAGCGCCGCAGGATGTCTATTCGCACGTTTGCATTGACTTAACATGTAAATCACTCTGGCTTGACGCCCCTTCCGCGTTTGGTGTGAACATAGCATTAGAGTGTTAAGACAAGCAAGCAAGTCATTCATACAGATAATTTTTATTTATTTATTTTTATTTACCGTTTTATTGTTTTGATTTTTGTACATAAAAATGTTCAAATGTTATTAAATAAAATAAAAGATAAACAATACAATGCATGAAATAAAATATGACAAGATACACAATTAAGTTATAATTGAAATCTATGATATGATTAAATATTTTAAAAGCTATTAATCATTAATTTTTTTGTCGGCTTAGTCCCTTTATTAATTCGGGGTCGCCACAGCGTAATGAACTGCCAACTTATCCAGCATGTTTTTACAAAGCGGGTGCCCTTCCAGCCACAACAATAAAAAAACAAATCAAAAAAAGCTATTAAATACTGTATAATAAAACTAAAATGTTAAAGATGTATTGCTATGTATAAAGATATATAGCAAAATACACAATGCAAATGTATTAAAAACATGCATTTATTTACTTTTATATATTGCTCATTGATTATTTTCTTCATTAGATTTTTTACAACTATTTTTAAATATAAAAAAATCAAGTCAAATGAACTTCTTTGTAAACCAGTGCATCTCCAATAGTTATTTTTATTACATCAATCAGACTTTAAGCTCGTTATATCAGCATGACGTTTGTACCTGTGTGAATGTAGAGCAGTCCGGCCTGCTGCTGTTGTTTCTGTTTGATACGCGAGTACTGTTTCTTCAGGGCGCTGATGTCAGTGCTCATGCGCTCCAGCATCATGCTGTTGATGGCAGCCTGGTGTTCGGCTCGTCCTGCGCCAACCGCCCCGGGACTGAGCTCTGCCATATTACTGCCATTACAGCTCTGCTCCGCTCTCTGATCTGCACATCCAAAAAAAAAAAAAAAACACTCCAGATGAAAATCAGTGTAAGACTAATGGACACTTTAACTGGGGAATTTGCATCAGATCATTTCCGAATCTTCCATTTATTCATTTGCACTGAAATTGAAGATTTCAACCGTGACCATGCAGAATCTGCGGATATAATTTGTGTTATTTCTGTACGGAATTTTGTACAAAATCTCTGGATTTATGCAGAATGATTTTAAGAGTGTAGTAACTAAAAACTTAATTCCCCAGTAAAAGTGTCCAGTATTATTACACTGATTTTCATCGGAGGTGTTTTGTGTCGGATCATCTCCAAATCTTCCATTTATTCATGTGTACTGAAACTTAAGATTATAACCAGGACCAGACATAATCTGCATATGTTTTTAGCTATTTCTGTACTGGATTTTGTACAAAATCTTTGGATTTATGGGAATAATTTTGAGAGTACAGTTACTAAAACCCAAAAACATAACTTTTATGTAAGGTTTACAATGCAAATTCAGTTAGAACCACTTGTTTGGTGAACAAAAGTAAGCCTCTCATATAATATATCTACTTAAAGGCAGAAAATATTACTTTTGCCAGCTATACTATAAATAAATTATATAAACATTTACATATTAGTCATTACTAAAATTACTATTAAAACGTTTACATTAGACATTTACATAAGCAAATAAATAGACTGGGATAATTACTACATTTTAACTAAATTAAATTTTTATTTTTTTTTATGTTTACATGTAATAATCAGGTCCCCGATGCATCTTCAATCCCAGAAAATGTGCAAAAGATTTATACTGAAAGCCTCAACATCAGCATAATATATAAACACTAATTTGTTAATATATATATATATATATATATATATATATATATATATATATATATATATATATATATATATATATATATATATATATATATATATAATGTAGCAGGGTTTACATTTTTTCACTTGTTCTATTATGTATTGAGTGTCAGAATAGTGTAAAGGCCCCGCCCTCTTCCACAGCTCATTTGCATTTAAAGGGACATACATGTACATAATAAAGGTGTTTTAATTTGCTCACACCAAAATAGAGGTAAATTTAAAGATAATATAATTGATTTGTGGAGTATTTTGAGACACTCAGACACGAGATTTATTTGTCATGCCAAAATAAAAGGATCCTGTCCTTGCATACTATTCATACCTATATATTTATATTAACACTGTACACCCTTAGTGCAAAACAGCACATCATCATGCATTAATGTGGATGCTAATGTAGTTACCATTATCATTTTTAGACATACACCAATATCAAATCCCACAGCCAGTTATATTTATACACACAATTTTTTTTTATAATTATTTTTTAAATGTTAATAAATGAAATACACCAAAAATACAATGCATAAAATAAAATATTACAAATAAAATACACAATGAGTGTAGAATGTTAATCTATGATACTGAAACTTTATTATACAAGTTATTAAATATTTTATAACGAAACTAAAATAAATGTATAGTTACATATAATTCTTTATTGCAAAATATACTATGCAAATGTATTCAAAATATATCTTTACAATAGTAAAAAAAAGAGTATAATATGTCTCCTTTAAGAGCAGCTAGAACGACTACCTTGAATAAAACAAGAGTTGACAAATGCATAGAGGATTAAATCCATCTGAGGGCCGATTCAGACAGGATTGTGGAGGATTTGCCAGGTTTACGTTGGCAGAGTGAGCGACATTGAGCTCATGTTTGCATTACAGCCTTAGTTTGACAAGGCCAATGTGCTTTCAGCCAATATGGCATTAAGAAAGTCAAACATCTTTTTTGGTTTTTTGGACATAAATCATAAAGCAGGAGTGATGTTTGTGACCTCATAGAATGATTTAGTACTATTATTTTCTATTAGCTTTTGGCTTATGAAATAAAATCAGACACAGACCTTTGAGGTGCCTTTGGTATCTTTGGATCTCAGGGGCCAGGAGGCCACCTAGTGGTCCCAGACAGCCCAGAGCGGTGACGATAGAGTCTTCATCATCCATGTCAGCATCATCATCACTCTCCCAACCATGGAGGGCCAGACTATAGTCAGGAAATAAAATGATTACGTGTGAAATAAAATAAGGATGGATGGATGGAACCATAGATTGAACCATGGATGGATGGATGGATGGACAGAATGGTAGATAGATGGATAGATAGAATGATAGATGGAAAGAACCATAGATAGAACGATGGATGGATGGATGGACAGAATGGTAGATAGATGGATAGATAGAATGATAGATGGATAGAAACAAAACGATGGATGGATGGATGGATGAATGGATGGATGGATGGATGGATGGACAGAATTGTAGATAGATGGAAAGATAGAATGATAGATGGATAGAAACAGATAGAACGATAGATGGATGGATGGATGGATGGATGGATGGATGGATGGACAGAATTGTAGATGGATGGATAGATAGAATGATAGATGGATAGAAACAAAACGATGGATGGATGGATGGATGGATGGATGGATGGATGGATGGACAATTGTAGATAGATGGATAGATAGAATGATAGATGGATAGAAACAAAACGATGGATGGATGAATGGATGGATGGATGGATGGATGGACAGAATTGTAGATAGATGGATAGAAACAGATAGAACGTTAGATGGATGGATGGATGGATGGATGGATGGACAGAATGGTAGATAGATGGATAGATAGAATGATAGATGGATAGAACTGTAGATAGAATGATGGATGGATGGATGGATGGAATGACAGAGATGGAAGGATGGATGGATGGATGGATAGAACCATGGATGGATGGATGGATGAAAGGATAGACAGAATGATGGATGGATGGACAGAATGATAGATAGATGGATAGATAGTATGTTAGATTGATAGAAACATAGATAGAACGATAGATGGATGGATGGATGGACAGAATGATAGATAAATGGATAGAATGATAGATGGATAGAACTGTAGATAGAACGATGGATGGATGGATGGATAGATGGATAGATGGATAGATAGATAGATAGATAGATAGATAGATAGATAGATAGATAGATAGATAGATAGATAGATAGATAGATAGATAGATAGATAGATAGATAGATAGATAGATAGATCTCCGCATCTGTGCTGTGTCTGTTCATCTCTCGTACCTGCTGTTGGCTCTGACCGGCGCAGGGAACGGCGTGATGTTATAGGTGTATTTCTCCCTGAGCTCAGCCAGCTGCGGGAATGGGAACGGAGCCATGGAGTAAACCGTCTGTCAGCAAAAAAAAAAACAAAAGAAAAAAAAAACAAAGCAGCGGGATGAACAACTCGAAGAAGCTCTTTGCATGTTCAAACACTCCATTCTGCAGCATTAGAGACATTATACTTGAATCATCTTCACAATAAGCCTCATATATGAATGAATTATTCATGCTTTTACCTGCATGAGTTCATTGGAGTCGATGAGCTTGTGTTCCAGCATTTCTTGCGTCAGGCAGCCCATAATACTGTAAAATTCATCTGCTGTCTGACACTCCTCAATACGCCTGACAAAGAGAAAGATTCAGAACATTTCATAAGCTGGACATTAGTCATATTTAACATATGATCACGTTGTTTTCTGGAATAATAATACTAATAAATGATGTTAGCATTGTGCTAAATAAGCACAACATTGTTCAGTTTACTTTAAGGATTTGATTCTAGTTGATTATATATAGCTGGATTACAGTTATTATTGGTATGAATGGGGGTTTTATTGAACCTACTCTCCCAGTTTGGCCCAAATGGCCAGAGCGACACGCAGCAGCATTTCTGATCCCTCAAAAAACACCGAATCCCAGATCTTCAGCACGGTGTGATGAGGCAAACACGTGGCAAACATGGTCAGAAACCACTGCATGGTGAAGACGTTGGTGAGCGGAGGCTCGTAGCTGCCTGAAACACAATAAGGTTTACATACTACAATCGCCTAAAAACACTGTTCATATTTATGTTTGATGCAGGGTTTCTACGCACCTCCAGCTTCGCGATTGGCCACTTTTTGGAGGTGGTGAAGGTGCTGAGAAAGTTCTGGAAGCTTCAGCCGCAGCAGGTCTCTGAACACGGCCATGTCCACAGAGAGTGCTCGCAGATTATTGGCGAAATAACTGTCCGGAAGCACCTTGTCGATCAAATAGATCATCACCTGTACCACAATAATAGTCAATAGTTTATCATTAATAATGGCAAACTAAAATATAATAAAATTAAAAATGTAAATAAAATACAAATTCTAATTTAATTAATGCAAAACAAAAATAAAACAAAACCAAAGCAAATAAAAATGCAAATAAAATAAAATTGCAAGTAAAACAAAATTGCAAATAAAATCAATTAAAATTGCAATTAAAATGGTGTTGAAAAAATACAGCATGAAATAAAAATGTCAAATTAAAGTACTATGTAATAAAAAGTATTGCAGTTTTTGTTTTAAATAACAGACATATATTGCGAACAATATAAATTATAGAAATAAAATGCAATTCTTCATAATTAATACAATTTGAAAATAAAATTACTTAAAAATAAAAAATAAATAAAATAAAAAATAAAATAAAGGCAAATAAAAGTAAAAAATAAAATGCTTATTAAAATAAATAGAAATGTTAATTAAATGAAGTAAAAATGTAAAAAAAATAATAAAATGCTCTAACATAAAATAAAAAATGCTAATAAAATTAATAATATTATAAAAAGGCAAAGAAAAAAAATGCAAATAAAATAAACTGTTAATTAAATTCAATAAAATGCTAATTAAATAATATAAAAAGCTAATTAAATTAAGTTAAAATGTAAAAACAAATTATAAAGTGCACTAAAATAAAATATAATAACAGAAATAATAATAATAATAATAATAATAATAATAATAATAATAATAATAAATAAAAAGGCAAACAAATTTAAAATAAAAATGCAAATTAAATTAAATGTGAAATAAATTAAATAAAATGCAAATTAAATAATATAAAAATGCTAATTAATTTTTTTTAAATGATAAATTAAATTTAATGCAAAAATAAATAATACAAAAATGCTAATTAAATAAAATGTCAAAAAAAAAACAGAAGATGCAATAAAACAAAATTTAAAAAATGCAATTACAAATGCAAATAAAATGAACAAAATAAAATAAAAATGCTAATAAAATAAAATAAAACGCTGTTTGATCATCTTTACCTTTAAAGCGTCTCCTTCATTGCCCTCAGTGACCTCCAGGATAAGTGCCGCCAGCACATTAAATCCCTGACAGTATCCTACAGTCTTGTTCCAGCGGGCATAAGCCAGCAGCACCCGCTTCAGCACCACCCGGTCCTGCTCCGCCTCCTGCCCACAGTAAGAGCTGCAGCCTGTCCGGTGCAGATCCTGGATGACAACAGACCGTAAAGAACAGAACACTGGACTTTGATCACTACTACACACCTGCTAGACACGCGCGCATGCATACGCACACACACGCATCTGGCTACATTACACACTTATTGACAGACTGCAGTGAGCAAATATCCTGCTTAATTTATCTTTTATCAGACGGAGTCCAGTCCATTAAATATATCTGAACTTCAATTCTTAAAATCTAGACTGACACGGTTTCAATTTACTAGAACTTCTATGCTTTGACACTATCTACATTGTAGATGCGCTATAGAAATAAACATGAAACACAGTTTTTCCAGGGTCCCACTTTAAATTAAGTGGCCTTAACTAATATGTACTTACACAGGAATTAATAGTTTGTTACAATGTACTCATTGTGTAAATACATGTATTTATTGTGTACTTATGATTGACTAAATACCTGTATTTAATTGCATCTGTAATTAACTTCTGTAATTACATTTGTAAATACACTGCTGACCATTCCCTACACCTTAACCCACCCTTAAACCTACCCATGCCACCAAACCCGTCCATACAACACAAGAACACAAGTGTTCTCAAATACATTATGAACACGGTAAGTACATTGTATTTATTTTTGATGCAAGTAAATAGTAGTTAAGGACACTTAATATAAAATGGGACCTTTTCCACTTTAAAATAACCGTTTAAGGGAAAATATAACAACATGAAGTACCTTTACTATTTGTATTCCCAAAGAGTCATCATCTGGATTGCTGCGGTCATTGAAGGCAAATCTCATGGTTTTCTCCCAGTCTATAGAGATGCTGTGAAGATACTGGTCAGCCAGGGTCAGCCAGACCTACATAAGAAAACAAACATAATGTAAGTGTTTACAATATCACAGCTAAGACACAGCCAAATACAGCTGAATTCACAATAATCAGCCCTCCTGTGAATTGTGTTTCTTTTTTAAATATTTCCCAAAAAATGATTAATAAAGTACTTTTTCACAGTACTTCCTAAAATGTTTTCTTGTTTTATTTCGGCTAGAATAAAAAGCAGTTACATTTGTAAAGATCATTACTATTAGCGCTTTTAAACAATATATTTTTTATGTCTACAGAACAAACCATCGTTATACAAAGACTTCCCTGACTCCCCTAACTTTTACATTTAAGCCTTTAAATGTCACTTTAAGCTGAATACTAGTATCTTGAAAAATATCTAGTCAAATATTATTTACTGTCATCATGGCAAAGAAAAAATAAATCAGTTATTAGAAATGAGTTATTAAAACTATCATGTTTAAAAATGTGTTGAATAAAATCTTCCATTAAACTGTAATTGGTGAAAAATATATATACAAGGAGGGCTAATAAATGTAAATAAATAATTCTCTCTTACTCTTTTCCTCCACTCTTTGGGAATGCCGACCGGCAGTCTGGCCACTGCTTTCAGAGCGTCGTACCACTAGAAAACAAACACACACACAATCATCATACAACATAAAAAAAAAGCACAACTGTTTGCTTTCTTGCTGTTCAAGGGATCAATACGTACTTGCTGAAAGCCGTTCTTGCCTAGAGAGGGTTCGATAGTGAACTTCAACCTGGTGTCTACTCCTGTAACAAGACAAAAACAGTGGAGAATCAATATTAAAGACTATAAAAACATCTTTTGTGGAGCTGCAGATGTTGTAAGAAGATATTTCTGAGGAAAAACAATTAGCATTAATAGCAATAAATCCACAATTTCAAGAAAGTCACGATTATGAAGGCAAAAGCATATAAATTATACAAAAAATATCTAATTTAAAACAATTATATTCTTAACTTGCATAAAAACCTGTATTAGCTATAACAAGCTCGTCCTTGTTTAGCGGCGTCATTGCCCTGCTGAAAAATCCAGCTTAAACCAGCCTAGGCTGGTTGGCTGGTTTTAGCTGGTCAACCAGGCTGGTTTTAGAGGGGTTTTGGCCACTTCCTGGCTGGTATCCAGCCATTTCCAGCCTGGTCTTAGCTGGTCGGGCTGGGAGATGACCAGCTAAAACCAGCTTGACCAGCCTAGCCAAGCTGGGAGTCCAGCCAAAACCAGCTATATCCAGCTTAAACCAGGCTGGTCTTTAGCTGGATTTGGCTGGTCGTTTTCTGGCTGGAAATGGGCGGAAACCAGCCTGGAAATGGCCAAAACCCCTCTAAAACTAGGCTGGTCAACCAGCTAAAACCAGCCAACCAGCCTAGGCTGGTTTAAGCTGGATTCTTCAGCAGGGTGTTTATCAAAGAATCAATTTTAATATAAAAAAATGAGGATATTGCTTTCATTCTATGATTCATTGTGAATGACAGAGAAGTTATCAAAATGTATACCAGGAATAAACACTAATAAAAGCAGCAGAAATGATCGGAAACGATAAATATAGCGTGTTATCGATCACAAGTAGAAACCAAACACGAGATATTGAACGGTTGATAAAAGCCGCTGTCCACTAAAAAGCGGTGCTGAAACTCACTTCCGCCTGGAGTTTCTTCCGTATACAAGACACCAATCTGACAATAACACGATTAAAACTCTGACTTTCAGCGTTTAGACATCATTTACACGATAAAGATGTTCAATTATAAAGGTTGGATCGGTTAAACTGAAGTAAGTTTCACATTAGCCACCGCTAAAGATGCTAACTGCTCTCGAACGCGAATGTAAACAAAGATCACTGACACGTCGGGGAAAACAGAAATCAGCAACTTTTGGTGCATAAAAATGAGTAATAATGACCAACCTGAGTCCATCTGTGTTACTGTTTCATGCTATTAAAATGACAGACAGACCTAAAGTGAAGTTAGCACATTTCTGCGTGTGTTTGAGTCGTGAGGCAGGATCTGTTCCGGATTAACAACATGATCCTACCATCATCTCTCCTGCCCTCCTGCTGCACTCATTTACCATTACACACATGAAAAACATTGGCTTTTTATGACTTGCATAGTTATCAAAATGAAAATCTATAATTTTCTATATTAATCTATAATTAAATGTTATAAATATCATCATTTATTAGAACTAAAATGCACCCTGTGTATTTTCAGAAGCCCTCAAAACTATACTGTATTTTAAAATGTAAATACAATATTAAAACATATTCTAATAATATAGTTTACTTATTATATTATTATATTCACTTAATATATTTTTAATAATTCTATTAATGTCTTAATATACATATTGTGTCAGTTAAGCTAAGCCTAAAGCCTTTAAATATATAGTAAGTAAAGCTTTTTTATAGCACCTTTCCCAGACATTAAGTCACAAAGTGCTTTACAATAAAAGATAACCAGAAAACAGGTATAATAAATAAATAAATAAATAAATAAAAACACATACCAATAAAATAAAACATTTTAAAACAAGTTAAAATCCAAGTACAGAAACACTAATACTGTCAATTAAAAGCTTGATCAAAAATATGTGTCTTTAAGTCCAAAGATGGGTCTTTAAGCCGTAGTTTTGGGCTTAGTTTAACTGACACAATAGCTATATTGTGATACCAATAAAATATTTAAAGATAGGAACAGAGAAATTAGTTTAGGGGCATAGTAAAATATTTAAAATATAGTTAGGCTATCCTATATAGTAAAAATAGAGCACAAATAAAAAATTAAATGAATTACACTTCTGAAAAAAAAAGTGCAGTAAAACACCTGAGGGAAAAAAAAAACATTAAAAACATATTCAAGAAAATATAGGCCTACTTAAAATGATTCACTTAAAAAGGCATAGTTTACTATTTTTATATAAAATATAATAAAACAAAAAAAAATACCAAAAACAAATCAAATGCAAAATAATGTTCAGAGTAAATCTAAACAAAAGTTTATATAACAGGGCAAAAACAAGATAAATAGTAATTTGGTTTTTTTCCCCATGTCTGAATGACAAGCAGTGGGCATTTGAGATGGATGGATAATATTAGATAGATTTAAATACTGTGTTAATATATATACTGCGTGACAAAACAGGCCAGTTCACAATATAGTTCACAACATTTAATCACAGCATATTAAATATTAAAACGACAGGCCTTCAAAGCTAATTACCACAAAGCGCAATTCTCCATTCAGCATCGATGCAAACAAACGCGCAAGAACCGGTTTTATCTATCTATCTATCTAATATTTAATTAATGATGTCTTAATTATTATATCTAAAATATAAGGCATGCTGTATTCACCTGGCTCTAGTGTGCACAGCAGGCGCGGCGCTCTTCTAGAGATCCCATTGCGTTTCTTCAGCACATTACTGATAATATTACCGACTCCTCCAGCTGCATTCTGCCGCTTCACACAAACCCTCGACCTTTTAGAGGAAATAAACCTTTCCTGCTTCATCTAGAGACAAAACAGTGGTCCTTTGGGCCGCGCATTTAAAAAGCCGAGCTCATACAAAAAAATCCTCTCGTTCCGATCAATAAATCAGAGGAAAATAACGCGATCAAACATCCTTTATCATCTCATGCATATACGGATGTCTGTATCAAAAACATAAGAGTTATAAACGGCAGAAAATAATGAAAGGTGACCGAAATTGATGCGGATGGATGGAGAGGCGGAACAGCGCGGTGATGCGCGAGTCTACACCCACACATGAGCGTCACATGCGGGCTAGAGCGGGAGGAGGGACCGCTGGAGCTCTGGAGGAAGAGCCAGAGAGAAAGCAATTACCTGTGCCGGGCTGACAATTTCAGTGAGAAATGAGGAAATAAAAGTACTTTCCTGCTTATTTTTTAAGTTTAGAGGCTTAAAAAGTCTTTGTTAAAGCATTACTGGACTTTAATTCACTATAATCTTCTATGTGAAGCTGCTTTGACACAATCTACATTGTAAAACTGCTAAAGAAATAAAGATGAACTGAATTTAATTGAATTATACACTAACAAATGACGTTTGCAGTTTGTTCAGACTACTAAAACAACAAGATATGATGGCTCACTATATATATTAATGTGAGTGAGGTGTTTTTTCTTCTGACATACATAACAATAATAATAAAAAAATACAAATGAATGATAATCTGCAATTATGATGTTCACAAAAGCAAAAACCATCCATCAAAGCACACTTTCGGTATTATGACACTACTCAGTGACTGAAAAACACTGCAGTTTTGATGTGATTTTATACTGTACCTGTTTGTCAGTGCTTGACATGCAGCATGTTGAAATAAAAAAGACATTAAAAGCAAGGCCACACTCAAATCTCCCACAGAAATGCACGGCACAGCAATACGATAACATCCAGAAGTGTAAATAAACGACTGCTACAACATGACGCTGCAGTAGTTTGCATGTTAGAGTCATAAACTGACATGAATGAGCGGCTGGATTCTCTCTCTGCACGTGTGTTTTTAATCTAATGCAAATGATGCAGTTGTAAAGGTGTAAGGAGGGAACGCGAATGTAGAAATGAGATATTTGAGATTAATGTCTTCAATTAGGCCCACATCAACAGAGGGAACTAAATTAAGGTAAATTAGAGATGCATTTGATACACTGTAAAACAAAAAAAATCTGCATTTCAAGTGTTTTCCTTTAATTTACAGTTGTGAATTGCATTATGGGATGTTGATCTCTGCTCTGTCGACTTTTGATGTTGAAAATTTGACACCACAGTTTAACATAGTGACTTTTATATACATTTTAGTAGTTTAATAATATAATGTATAAGAAATAATATAGAAAACAGTCTGTAAAACAACAGAAAATGTACTAGCAGTTTATTAAAAGGTTTTTGTAGCGTATACAACACCAACCCAGACAATATATCACTGCAAACTATTAACAATGTTTATAAAAGTCACTTTTTTTTAAACTTCAAGGTTAAAAGTTGCTGGAAGAAAGATCAAGATGCCATAATGCAAACCCAAAACAGAAATAAACAGGAGAAAAAATAAATAAATAAAAACATGAATTACAATATACGGATGTGTTTTACAGTGTAGTTGTCCAGGTTCATTATTACAATAATATAAATATAATAATAATATAATAATACAACAAATTGGTCGAATGTTCCCTCCTGTGTCGACCCCTGATAAACAGGAAATGAGCCAAACCAAAGGGACTGAGTATATATAATTTAAAAATGATATAATACACAAAACTACGCTATTTTGTTGGTTGGATTTTTAAAAAAAAATGAAAATAAAATATTTCTCATTTCCATGTAGTTTACCTTAACATAATAATAACTCAAACTACAATAAAAATGTATAAAATGTATATTGACATGCATAAACAAAACAATTGACTAAACTGAAGAAAATTCTGGAATAAAATAGTTTTCAAGGTTGTAAATTAGGAGTACAGGGTAAGATTTACTTGAAACGTCTTGTGAAATAAACAAAGCAATAGCAATTTCATAGGGAAAAGACAGACAGGTGGACGGACAGACAGACAGACGGACGGACGGACGGACGGACGGACGGACGGACGGACGGACGGACGGACGGACGGACGGACGGACGGACGGACGGACGGACGGACGGACGGACGGACGGACGGACGGACGGACGGACGGACGGACGGACGGACGGACGGACGGACGGACGGACGGACGGACGGACGGACGGACGGACGGACGGACGGACGGACGGACGGACGGACGGACGGACGGACGGACGGACGGACGGACGGACGGACGGACGGACGGACGGACGGACGGACGGACGGACGGACGGACGGACGGACGGACAGACAGACAGACAGACAGACAGACAGACAGACAGACAGATAGATAGATAGATAGACAGACAGACGGACGGACGGACGGACGGACGGAAGGACGGACGGACGGACGGACGGACGGACAGACGGACACAAATAGATAGATAGATAGATAGATAGATAGATAGATAGATAGATAGATAGATAGATAGATAGATAGATAGATAGATAGATAGATAGATAGATAGATTATAGATAGATAGATGGATAGATAGATAGATAGATAGATAGATAGATAGATAGATAGATAGATAGATAGATAGATAGATAGATAGATAGATAGATAGATAGATAGATAGATAGATAGATAGATAGATAGATAGAAAAAAGGAATATACTAAAATATTGAAATCATTAAAACATAATGCAAAATCATCATAAAAAAATTCCAAAAATCATAAAAACATAATTTCTTTATGGTTTAAAATCAATGAAATGGAAAAGAGGAAAATAGAAACTATTAATAAAAGACAGAAACAGAATCTCAATATCATGAAAACATCTCTGCCCTCAGTCTTTCTGCATGCTATTTTATATTACATTATATGCTATTATATTATATTCATTCATTTTCCTGTGGGTTAGCCACTTATTTATCAGAGGTCGCCACAGTGGAATGACCTGCCAACTGTTCCAGCATAATGTTTCCACTGTAGATGCCCTTTCAGCCGCAACCCAGTACCGGAACATAATATTATATTATATTATTTTATATTATATTATATTATATTATATTATATTATATTATATTATATTATATTATATTATATTATATTATATTATATTATATTATATTATATTATATTATGAGGAAAGAGAGCGAGAGAATTTTGGGTTTATTGCCACGTCATTGCAAAAAAAAGTTTACCACATTTTATAACATTCATCTATAATTTAAAAAAATATTCTAACAATTAAAAGTCATCAACAGCAATAAATACACAAGATAAAAATACATAAATAATAATAATGATAATATACTGTACCAGATAAAAATCTAAAACTGTTTAAGGTTTACTTTTGATAATTTTTTTTTTACAATTTTAAAAGAATTCACATTTAAAAATATTTCATTTAAAGTCTCTCCATATATTATGCGGACAGTAGACATTAATGAAATCTGAGATCTACTTTCGACCTACAATGGATTAATCTAGAAAAAGCAAAGAAGACCATGTGGGTAATTTAACCCTGAGCAAACGCAATGAAAGAACGCTCTGTAATTACGTCTTTTCTGCGAGACGGCTTGCAGGCAGGCGGTCACGATATCGCAGTTCTTCTGGAACTTCTGCCGGAGTCGATCTTTCCTTTTGGCCTGCCGCACCAGTTTAGCCGACTGTACAGCGATGCGGTATTTCACCTCCTGGACAATCCACTTCAGCTCTTCTGGACCTGAAAACAACATCAAGACTGCTGAAGCTGAACCCCATTTTACAAAATAAAAGATAATTCATTTGATATTAAAGGTTTAATGAAGAACTTTTAACTTCAAAGTATTTTTTTCACTACATAAAAAGCTAATTTGTGTCTTATTTACATCAAGGAGAGACACTGTAGGTTAAAGCACCATTTATCATGCGCCTTTCAGACTTGAGATTTTTTGTGGGGTTTTTTTTTACATCCAAAATACATTAAGTCTGTCTTTTCTCAGTTTATTAATTGTGTTTGTAGATTTGAATTACAATGATTTTATTCTTAACATAAATTTTTAGTTTTATTCAGTCTATATTTATTTATTCTCTATTTTGAATATTTTTAACAGATGGATATGTTCCATAAATTAACTGTTAAAATTGATTTTGCTCTTTAAAAAATACAATTTATTTCTGTTTGTGATATTATCTTAATTATGGACAACTCGGACACAAATATGTTCAAACGAAATAAAAAATAATAAAAAATTATTTTGAACCTGACTTCATCCAATATTCAGATGCAAGAAATGTATTAAATTATCAAATTTAAAGATGACATTCTAGAAAACCTGCAATACAAAAAATATTTGCAATGCTTTACATACTGTAATCAGTAAATTGGTGAAATATGGTAACTTATGAAATGTGGTAAATTTCTTTGCCTTAATCCATTGTGGAATGGTTCTTTTTTTTAGAACTGTTTACTTGTAGGTCTTAGGTGAACCAAAACAGTTCTTAAAAAACGTCAACAACAACAACAAAAAAGTATAATATCATATAAAAACTCATCTGGTTCTCCAAAGACCTTCAAGTGAACAGTTCTAAAAGAACCATTAGCTTGAAGGTCTTTGAAAAATCAAATGAGTTCTTATATGACATCAAAAAAAAGAATGTTGTGGAATGAATCTTTTTAGAAATGTTCAATTGAAGATCTTTATATTGGAGAACCAAACAAAGTTCTTATATGACATCAAAAATGTTGTGGAATGGTTCTTTTTAGAAATGTTCAATTGAAGATCTTTGGATTGGACAGCCAAACATAGTTCTTATATGACGTCAAATATGTTGTGGAATGGTTCTTTTAAGAAATGTTCAATTGAAGATCTTTATATTGGAGAACCAAACATAGTTCTTACTTGACATCAAAAATGTTGTGGAATGGTTCTTTTTAGAAATGTTCAATTGAAGATCTTTATATTGGAGAACCAAACAAAGTTCTTATATGACATCAAAAATGTTGTGGAATGGTTCTTTTAAGAAATGTTCAATTGAAGATCTTTATATTGGAGAACCAAACATAGTTCTTATTTGACATTAAAAAAATGTTGTGGAATGGTTCTTTTTAGAAATGTTCAATTGAAGATCTTTGGATTGGACAGCCAAACATAGTTCTTGACGTCAAATATGTTGTGGAATGGTTCTTTTTAGAACTGTTCACTTGAAAGTATCTGAAGAAGCAAAAATACTGTAGTTCTTATATGACATCATAAAAAAGAATGTTGTGGAATGGTTCTTTTTAGAAATGTTCAATTGAAGATCTTTGGACTGGAGAAACAAACATAGTTCTTATATGACATCAAAAATGTTGTAGAATGGTTCTTTTTAGAACTGCTCACTTGAAAGTATCTGGGAACCAAAAATACTGTAGTTCTTATGTGACATCATAAAAAAGAATCTTGTGGAATGGTTCTTTTTAGAACTACTCACTTGAATGTCTTTGAAGAAATAGTTCTTATATGGTAAAGGTCTTTGAAGAACAAAAAAAAAAACTGTTGTATATGACATCAAAAAAGGGATGTTGTGGAATGTTTTTTATTTATTTATTTTGTTGAAAGTTCACTTAAAGTTGTTTGGAGAACCAAAAAAAGTTCTTAAATAACATAAAAAAAAGAGTGTTGTGGAATCCTTAATTTAGGAGTGTTATAATAATGTAAGATAATGATGATTGACAGAACACTGTGTATACATGTAGAAGTCTATGAAGTCCACCGTATGTAAACTGTCATGATGGCCTGCAGAGAAGCTGAGCACCTGAGACAACAGTTAAATTACATGAGCAAACAAAGGGTTAAGACTTAACTGGCTCTCGGGATTCAAGTGTGGTTCTTTTTTTTACGTTTACTACTAATTATATACCAAGTTTCAAAAAATCTTCAGTAACCAAAACAAGTTTCAACAGTAATAAATACTGTATATAATTAATAAATAAATTACAATTAAAAAACACACTTAATAAATGGCCACCAATAATCCCAAAACATCAAATCAGCACGTCATCACGTAACCCTGAAAACTAAAATGATGACGCTGAGAAATAAATACACCTAAAATAGTAAAAAATACACTTTAAAGTACATTAAAATAGAAGGCAGTCCATTTAAATTCTAGAATAACAATATTGTGGCATGGCTTTGCAATAAAAACTATTTCTTATAATGGAGGTCAATGGGGCAAAAACAGCCCCAAACATAATGAAAGGGTAGTACATTTGGCCAGTGAATTGTTGAGGGTTTTTTTATGCCAAAGCATTATGCCAAAATATGTGTCAAAATAAGATGTTTCACCACAAATCATTTCATTTGCTGAAACACAGAGAAAGTTGTGACCAAATCAAGACTCAAAAACACCCTTGAGAGGATGAAAACATTACCAACACCACACAGATGTTAATAAAGTCCAACAGTGTTTCAATCCTCCTCACCTTTCTGAGCCAGATATTTGACCTGATGGCGCCTGGTGTGCTTCTCCTGGAGCTCCTGCAGAAAGCTAGATCCGCTGTTGCTCCTGCCCAGAAAAGCGTCCGAGCTGGAGGCCTCAGTGGAGCTGTCCAAGCCTGGGACAACGTGACTGTACGTGTCATAAAGCTCCACCAGCAAACAATCCACCAAAGATGAAGCCCGGGAGTCTTTCAGCTCCTCTTGATCAAAATACACACTTCCTTTCTCCTCCTCGTGAGCCTTCCTGGATGACGTTTTCTCACAGTCTCCATCTGACACCTTTGGGACATTGAGGTAAAGTCGGTTTTATATTCGTTCATTTTTGAACAACAAAAACTTGTGACATGCTCCCTATATAGTTTACCACGCTACTTTGAATATTTGTTCTGAAATCGCATGCAAGTATGACTTCAAAACAACATGAGCACTCTTATATTGACTGAATGTGCAAATATAAAATCTACTTTACCCCAAACTATTACAGTCCTTTGAATAATTTGGCAGGTAAATATGACTTCAAAACAACATAAGCTCTATCTGAATGACTGTGAACAATACTGTACTTTGATAGTCATTGGTTGCTGATATGATTTCACCATTTAGAATTGGCAAACAACACATTTCCAAAATTATATTGTTAAGGAGAGCCTCTGAATGTGCGAATATGGGCTAAAACCAACTTTACCTCAATTTATTCCACTATTTTGACTATTTCCGCACATAAATGACTTCAAAACAACATTAGTACTATTTAATTGACTGTGAACAATGCTGTACTTTGATAGTCATTGGCTGCTAATAAGATTTCACCATATTAAGAATTGGGAAACAACAGTTTTCTGAAATTATATTAGGTTATTAAGCAGAAACTCTGAATATGTGAATATAAAACCAACTTTACCTCAATTTATTACAGTACTTTGATTATTTAAATATAACTTTAAAACAAAATAAGCTCTATCTAAATGACTGCAATGTTGTACTGATGCTGCTAATATTATTGATATTTAGAATTGGCAAACAACCCATTTCTGAAATTATATTGTTAAGGAGAGCCTCTGAATATGCGAAAATGGGCTAAAACCAACTTTACCTCAATTTATTACTCTATTTTGAATATTTTTGGCATGTAAATATGACTTCAAAACAGCAAAAGTACTATTTAGTTGACTGTAAACGAAATGTATTGGCTGCTAATATAATTTCACTATATTTAGAATTGGGAAACAACAGTTTTCTGAAATTATATTAGGCTATTAAGCAGAAACTCTGAATATGTGAATATAAAACCAACTTTACCTCAATTTATTACAGTACTTTGATTCATTAGGCATGTAAATATAACTTTATAACAAAATAAGCTCTATCTAAATGACTGTGAACAATGTTGTACTGATGCTGCTAATATTATTAATATTTAAAATTGACAAACAACACATTTCTGAAATTATATTGTCAAGGAGAGCCTCTGAATGTGTGAAAGTGGGCTAAAACCAACTTTACCTCAATTTATTACACTATTTTGAATATTTCCGCACATAAATGACTTCAAAACAACATTAGTACTATTTAATTGACTGTGAACAATGCTGTACTTTGATAGTCATTGGCTGCTAATAAGATTTCACCATATTAAGAATTGGGAAACAACAGTTTTCTGAAATTATATTAGGTTATTAAGCAGAAACTCTGAATATGTGAATATAAAACCAACTTTACCTCAATTCATTACAGTACTTTGATTATTTAGGCATGTAAATATAACTTTAAAACAAAATAAGCTCTATCTAAATGACTGCAATGTTGTACTGATGCTGCTAATATTATTTATATTTAGAATTGGCAAACAACACATTTCTGAAATTATATTGTTAAGGAGAGCCTCTGAATATGCGAAAATGGGCTAAAACCAACTTTACCCCAATTTATTACTCTATTTTGAATATTTTGGCATGTAAATATGACTTCAAAACAGCAAAAGTACTATTTAGTTGACTGTAAACGAAATTTATTGGCTGCTAATATAATTTCACTATATTTAGAATTGGGAAACAACAGTTTTCTGAAATTATATTAGGCTATTAAGCAGAAACTCTGAATATGTGAATATAAAACCAACTTTACCTCAATTCATTACAGTACTTTGAATATTTAGGCACGTAAATATAACTTCTAAAAATAAGCTCTATCTAAATGACTGTGAAAAATGCTGTACTGATGCTGCTAATATGATTTATCTATTTAGAACAACACATTTCTGAAATTATATTGTTAAGGAGAGACTGTGAATGTGTGAATATGGGTTAAAACCAACTTTACCTCAATTTATTACACTAGTTTCAATATTTTGGGCAGAAATCACATGCAAGTATAACATCAAGCCAACTTTATCTCAATTTAATACACTATTTTGAATATTTTGGCATGTAAATATGACTTCAAAACAACAAAAGTACTATTTAATTGACGTTAAACTAAATGTATTGGCTGCTAATATAATTTCACTATATTTAGAATTGGGAAATAATACTTTTCTGAAATTATATTAGGCTACTAAGCAGAAACTCTGAATGTGCGCACAGAAAACCAACTTTACCTCAATTCATTACAGTACTTTGATTATTTAGGCATGTAAATATAACTTTAAAACAAAATAATCTCTATCTAAATGACTGCAATGTTGTACTGATGCTGCTAATATTATTGAAATTTAGAATTGGCAAACAACACATTTCTGAAATTATATTGTTAAGGAGAGCCTCTGAATATGCAAAAATAGGCTAAAACCAACTTTACCCCAATTTATTACACTATTATCAATATTTCGGTCAGAATTCACATGCAAGTATAACATCAAACCAACTGTACCTCAATTTATTACACTATTTTCAATATTTCGGTCAGAAATCACATGCAAGTATAACATCAAACCAACTGTACCTCAATTTATTACACTATTTTCAATATTTCGGTCAGAATTCACATGCAAGTATAACATCAAACCAACTGTACCTCAATTTATTACACTATTTAAGGTAAGGTAAGGTAAAACTTTATTGTCCCAGCTAGGGAAATTTGTCTTAGGCTCTTGCCCCCAGCTGCAGTCATCACAAACATGGACAAAACAATGCAACATACAAAAGACAAATAGATAGTTCAATAAAAGTTACAAGCCTCACTCCATGAACACATAAATAAGCAAACTAAATTCTCTTAATCTAATCTCAGCCACCACTATTATTTAATAGCTTAATGCTCGTAGGATAAAAATAATTTTTATACTGTTTATTTATGAAATTTTGAATATTTCGGCATGTAAAAATGACTTCAAAACAACAAGAGTACTAGTTAATTGACTGTAAAAGCAATGTATTGGCTGCTAATATAATTTCACTATATTTAGAATTGGGAAACAACAGTTTTCTGAAATTATATTAGGCTATTAAGCAGAAACTCTGAATATGTGAATATAAAACCAACTTTACCTCAATTTATTACAGTACTTTAAATATTTAGGCACATAAATATGACTTCAAAACAACATTAGCACTATTTAAATGACTGCAATGTTACATTGATAGTCATTGGATGCTAAAATGATTTCCCTATTTACAATTAGCAAACAATACTTTACTGAAATGACATTATTAAGTAGAAAGTCTGAATGTGCGAGTATAAAAGGCAACTTTACCTCAATCTTTGAGACCCACTTATGAAACCCCGAAAAGCCGTCCAGGTAGGACGCACCTGCGCTGAGGAAAACTCCGCTCTCCTCCTCCGGGCAGATGTCACATATGTTCACCTCCTTCAGCTCCTCTTTAGCCACTTCCACCGCGGCTGACATGGTTTATTTCTCTTTAAAGTTCAGCATTACTTTGTGGTGAACGCATTGGGACTCTGCAAAGATTGTTTTAGGTGGATCAATAAGGAACTGGAGTTCCGGGTCTGTTCCATTTCTTGAGCCGCGGGTTGGCAGGGACTCAAACAGGCTGCGGTTTCCTTCCTGAAACGGGCTAAATCCTGATTGCACGCCCCTGCAGAGGGAATAGTTCAACCCACTGGCCGAAAAGTTTCCCTAAGAAAGTTTTCACAAACGACAGGTGCTGGAGAAATACGCAGTGTTTGTTTATTTATCCAACATAGGTTTTTAAACACAAAATATTTGGCTTAATTGTTTAAGAATGTACATAGTAAAAAATAAAACAGTGAAGTTCAATTCAATTCAAGTTTATTTGTATAGCGCGTTTCACAACAAATGTTGTTTCAGCTTTACACTCGGAAATATTATTATTATATCACATAATGTTATATTAGTTACCATAAGTTTATTAGTGACATTAGTTAGTTTATTAGTTCATCGAAAGCATGCTGGAATCCTTTATTTCTTCTGTATTATGGGCTTTAAACAATACATATTTAGCAAAGAAGAGTATCCGAGACGAAAAAAATTAATTATAAAATAGTATTTATTAACAAATAGGTATATACGAGATAAAATGTTTAATTTAATAGTTTATTCATCTATATATTTTTTTAATATTACAATAAAAATACAGTTGGCAGATTATGATATCTGAAATGTTAAAGTATGCAGATTTACAAGGTTTTTATTTAATTATGCTAATATTATTTCAAATACCATGTAGTTAATAAATTAGGATTATACAGCTTAAAACAACGAGTAAATACTCTATAAGTAATATAATATGTCACATTAAATACATTTTACGAATAAGGATATCTGCAATTAATATCTGTTTACTGTTTCAAATGGTAATAAACTGACTTATTGACTTACCAATAAACACATTTTTAATATATTATTATTATACCCCTTCAAGTACTGCTGCTAACGGTAATTTTAGGAATGATGTCATTCCTGAGCGTAAACATCAGCTGACCGGGGCTTCCGCCTCTCCACATGACTTGAACAGGGATGTTTTGTAAATCCTACTATGGCGACGTGTCGCTTTGTTAATATTAATGACGCAAATCGTCAGTTACCCATCTGATTGGCTGTCTACAGTGGATGGGCGTTAGTTTGTCTTTTTCTTTATTTTTTATTGTTTAAACAATATAAACATAATAATCATAACAATTGATGACATCAAGTACAATAATAAAGTATACAAACAAACAAACATAATAAACAAGTAAAATCAATAATAATAATAATAATAATAATAATAATAATAATAATAATAATGTAATAAAAAACAGAGTACAGAGGCAAATCATCAAATTAAATAATATTTACAAAGTCCTTATAAAATCTCACAGTCTTAACACTTTTTTTGCTGTAAACATTTTGTAAAGTGAGCGTTAGTTTTTTATTATTAACTTCACAAAACAGTATAATACAACTTAGAATACAGTAAAAGATAACAGTTCTTTTACACAATAATCAAATTAGATGCACAAGATAAAGAGCAAAACCAAAATAACAAATAAAAATTAAAAAAATATTTATTTTTTAAAAGTTAAAAGACATAATGCAATAAAAAAGATATAAATATTAAAGTAGCATGAAAGATCTCATCTTATTTGCTCAAGAAAGAAGCACATTTCTTATTTTCAATTAATCTAAGCGATTTAATTAAATGTTCTATTTCACATAGGAAGTCTATTAAGATTGGATTTTTTAAGGATCCTCTGTTTGTGAAAGTTAAATTTCCCAGCAAGTATAACAAAGTTCACAGTGGCTTCGTGGACGTTAGTTTTATTTTTTTATTTTTTAAATGCAAGAACGATACATACAGAACAATGCCAGAGATATACAAAAATGAAAAGTATATAAAAATATATAGAGATACAATAACTCAATAAGTAAAACAAAATAATATAACAAAAGATTTTTAAAAAATATATTACAAATAAATAATGCTGGGCCTTGCTAACTCACAATAACTTAAAAGTGTCAAACAAATATACAGTTTTAACAGCTTTTTTGTTTGTAATCTCCTTAATGGTATTTATATAAATATTTAGTTCATTAATTACCACTAAAAACAGAGGTTTCTGATTGCTAAATTTACAACGAAGCATATGAAACTTGGTAAGCATAATCACAAGATTATTCACATAAGCTTCACTTTCCAACTTCTTATCGTATTTCCAAAAACTAAAATTAACATATTCATACAGTAAAAAAAAATTTGTTGGCCAACTAGCCAATCCCACAGTGACGAAGTCTTGGCTTATAAATATAATGAGCCCTACGTGACTAGACGCCACAGAAAAGCAAGTGGTGCTCGCTGCAGAGCCATTTGAGGAGAGGTGAGCTCCAGAGAGGGGGAGCTTAAGCTTGAGCTCCACCTTTTTTGCACTTCTTCTACGAGTGATGTCACTGGGGGTAGGGTTAGGGGTGGGGTTGGTGTACGCATTAAAACAGCTTACAGGAGGAGGAGCGAGAGCTCATGCTCCCCCTCTCTGGAGCTCACCTCTCCTCAAATGGCTCTGAAAAGTAACGGTCAACGTCACGACGTCTAATTAATATTCATAACAAACAGAAGCGTCGCCATAGTACGATTCGTAATTTCGTACACTAGACAAGCTAGCTGCTCCAGCGCAGGAGCTATTGCTAAAACAATATTTGATGCATTTATCGCAGGGGGAGATCCTCGTTTAGGTCATGGCTCCGTTTGTTTTTAATTCGGGATCAAACATGGTGTCAGCTCCGTTAGTGTTTCTTCATTGTATTATTGTCATCTGCGCCACTTTGCATTGTGTCAATCTGGCCGCTGCTAAAACCAATCCCAAACCGAATATAGTTTTAATCCTGACCGATGATCTGGATGTGTCCATCGGCGGAATGGTGAGGATGTTTTCTGGAGGAAAACGATCTGATTGATCGCGATGTGTTCCATGTTATTTACTGTATATCTGTGAAGCAGATCTGCATCATCATCATCATCATCATCATCTTGCTATTTGTCGTTAAACAGATTCCTTTAGTCAAGACTAAAAAGCTGATAGGTGATGCTGGAATTACCTTTACAAATGCGGTGAGTACAAAATACAACTGGATCTGTTCAAAACAAGTGGTAAACTCCATAATGCATTCAACATCTGTATACGAGCTAAAGTAATATGTATAGGAGCAGCATATATCACTGATATTATTAACAGATTGAATGCAGTTTATTTGAATTAATCATAATCTAACTAATGTTTGCTCGAAAACACTGCAAATTTGATTAAATTCAGGGTAAAGTTGGATTTATATTCGCACATTCGGACTTTCTCCTTCATATAAATTTAGAAAAGTGTTGTTTACAAAGTCTAAATAGAGAGCAATCATATTTGCAGCCGATGACTGCCAAAATACAACACCATTCACAGTCAATTAAATAGTGCTAATGTTGTTTTGATGTCATAATTGCATGCAATTTCAGACAGAAATATTCAAAGTAGCATGGTAAACAATATACAAACCTTGCACAAGTTGTTACTTTACCTCAGTTTTTATGAAACCAACACATTTATGCTCTTTTGTTTGACATAAACAATCTGAAATAATGTGGGTCCTGATACACTTGTAAAGTTTGGTTCATACACAAAAATAGAGCATTATTTATTTGTATTTATTTAGTTCCCTTTTACGGCCAACCCATTAGACAGCACATGATTACAGTATCTACAAAAACATTTTAAATTACAACATTAGAAAATTAAATAATAAATTAAAACAGTTCCAGCTTTTCTTCATCTGGCAAAAAATGTAAACTAGCCACGTTTAGCTACATATTTTCAGCTTTAAAGTGAAAACGTTTGCCTGTTTTCTTCATAATACTTACTAGTGCTCATTTACTTACCTTTGGGTTGTTCCCAACTTTATCAGGAGTGGCCACAGCAGAATGAACCGCCTACTAGTATTTGTTTAGGTGGCGTTTGTTATGTTTTGGGTGCAGTGTCTGTTCAAACTATTGTTTTTATAACCTAAAAGGTTTGCGCAAGAGTTCATGTAAGCTGTGCAAACACTAAGCTTTGCATTAGTTAACAATAAACGTGTTCTGTTAACTACATAAACGTAAAATGAAACTAAATTCTTAAGTTGCACGAGTATCTTTTAGGCAATAGACGAAAACATTTTCCTTTTTTGCCAAAAATCGATATAGTATTAAGTAAAGCTCATGTTCCAGAAATAAATAGAGTACATTTCCTACTGTAAACATACCAAAAGTGATATATTCGGTAGTCATCTGAAGTAAATCGGGTTTTTCAAACTTGTCCTGAGACGAGTGTCCTTGATGAAAGTTTTTAATCCACTTCAAATGTAACTTAACCCTTAGGGTTTCAGATAATTATATCTCTGCCAAATATTGTCGTTTCCTAACAAACCACACATCAATGAAAAGCTTATTTACATTCATCAGCTTTCATATGATGTACGAATCTCAATTTCTAAAAAGTGACGCACACTGTATGACTGCTACTATGCAAATAAATACATTAGGGCTGCACGATATTAGAAAAAAAACTGACATTGCATTATTTTCATTCACTGCAAAATATATTGTGATATGAATGCAAGTTCAGCAGATGACTTGAATAGCTTGTAAAGAATTCATATCATAATTTTAGATCAATTGTGTTGATTCTGCAGGGGAGCGTATCGGCATTAAATATCATTTAAAAAACAACAAGCAAAGTTAAATACAACAGAGAAAAGATGCAATAAACAATGATTTATGATCAGGTCAAACAGTATTCAGACGCAGAAATGAAATGATCATCATATAATAACATTAATAATAATAGTAACATTGTTTTAATCAATCTATAATCTACAATTAATCTATAAGCGACTTACATTTAATGTCCCCAAATGGCTTAAATTTGCTTAATCCTTACAGTCAGGTCTTAAAAACACATGCAAATAATAACTTTCACCCATGCAGACACGGGGAGAATATGCAAACTCCATACAGAAATGCCAACGGACCTTGCTGTGAGGCGACAGCGCTACACACTGCGCCACCCTAACTGTAATGTCTGGTCAAATATAATCCCAACTACACTGCAGATCCCTGCGATGTGATCAATGCCGACTCGCACATTGCTACTGAAACGATAGATGGTGCCGCCCTAAAATATACAAATATACTACAGAAACCATACTAAAGTGTGTTCTCAAAATAAAAACTAAACTAAGAAAATCATTAATAAAAGTTTACCACATCTTCTCCTAACTCTTCTCATCATGTCTCTTTCTCTCTCTCTGAAGTCAATTGAGGCTAATGGAAAATAGTTTTGTGATTTATGTTTTTATTTTCTTCCCTTGTTTATTTCTGATTTTAAATTGCAATATGGGATCTGAATATATTTTACCAGCAACTTTTACCCTTGAAAAGTTGGAAAATTTGACTTTTATGGGCATTTGTAATAGTTTAAAGTGATGTATTGTCTGTGTTGGTGTTGTATAATACACTCAGAATAAAAGGTACGAGAGCTGTCTTTGGGGTGGTACCTTTTTAAAAGGAACACATTTGTACTTAAAGGGTTCTTATTGGTACCTCAAAAATATATATATATTACATTGTATATTACTACCTAACCATTTTAAGAGGAAAACTTTTGCACTTTTTAGGTACTAATATGTACCCTTAAGGTATTAATATGGACCTTTTAGATACTAATTTCTACCTTTTAAAAAGGTACCACCCCAGTGACAGCTCACGTACCTTTATTTATAAGACAGGGCTTCTGCAGGTTTCATTGAATTAAATTTAAGACTTTAAGACATTTTTAGACCATTATGAAGGAAATTTTAGACCCATAAAGAGCTAAAGGCTAAGAAGTTTTTCAAATGGCCCAAATGGAAAATAACTTTATTTGCCCAATCAAATAATAATAATCATAATTTAATAATACAATAATACATTAATAATAAAAATTTAAATATGTAAGATTTTATATATTAGTCAAATATTTTAAATATTGTGTAAAAACAAGCAAGCTCTACTTGTATCTATACACTTTTCCAAGATAAACTTTCTGTAAAATAAACAAGAACAAATGTTTTATAAGTTTTATAATAAACTAAATCTACAGTATGCACAACATTCTGTCCAGGTCAAGATCCTCAGCAGTAAATACATGAAGAACTGTTATTGTAAGGAAAATATTTAAGCTATTATGATAAATAGAGTTAAAAATGAATTTTTTTTAAATAAAAAGTTTTAATGATTGTTGGTGATTGTATGGGGTTTGTCCAGATTTGGTAGCAATACATCAACAAGGGAAAATAAAGACCTGTTAAAAAATATTTAAGTCAACACAACACAATATACAGTAAATTTAAGACTTTTTAAGGCCTTAAATTTGGATTTTGAGATTTAAGACATTGTAAGACTTTTCAAGACCCTGCAGAAACCCTGATAAGAGTGTAGGCTACAAAAAGCTTGTAATAAACTGTCAGTACATTTTCTGTTATTTTACAGACTTATTTCTTTTTTTAAATTCTTGTAAGACATGAATAAATTAGTCTTCTTTGTTATCATTAGCGTATCAAAGACGACCTAAAAGTTAAAGTCTCTTTCTCTCTCTCTCACCCAGTTTGTGGCCAGTCCTTTGTGCTGTCCCAGCAGGGCGAGTATCCTGACAGGCAAATACCCTCACAATCATCACGTGGTGAACAACACGCTGGAGGGAAACTGCAGCAGCACAGCATGGCAGAAGGGCCAGGAGCCCGACGCTTTCCCAGCCTTCCTGCAGAAACACGCCGCATATCAGACCTTCTTCGCTGGGAAGTATCTGAATGAGGTGAATGAGATGCTGGAAAATCAGTATTAAAGTCTCTAATCGCTGACTGGACATTATTACCTTCAAAAATCTGAACCATGTGTGTTTCTCTGCTTCAGTACGGCAGTAAAAAAGCTGGAGGAGTCGAGCACGTTCCTCTGGGCTGGGATCACTGGTTCGCCCTGGTAAGAAAACTGGGGGAAATATTCGGATGTACATTTTATTTGTATTATACAGAGTAATGCACAGTATGACATGCAGTGAAATGCTTACACAACCCTCCGTGATCTTAAAATAACAACAATAATAATAATTGATTGTTTTTTTGTTTTGTTTAGTTTTTAAAACATGCACATCCTTTTATTTTTTATATTTTGTTAATGCAGCAAGGTTATTGTTCTTAAATAAAACTGTGATAGTATTTCAATATTTACAGACTGAAAATAAATATACATGCATATGGTAAATAATAACAATAACAATAAAAATTACGGACACAGAAATAAAAGCAAATATAAAATATTTAAAGACTCTTAAAATAGAGTATGTGGCGGAAAAGTTTAAAATGTAAAAGATCTGTCTGCGTGCAAACAGGAACATAGACGTGTTTCTAGCAAATAAGAAAAACAAGAGCATGTATAGTATATGTGCAAGTAACATTTAAGAATGTATTTCACCAAGCTCACTATTTCATATAAAAAATAACCTAAATCTGTCTGTAATAGCATGCACAAACTTTAGACTGATTTAGAGGCCCTGAATCTAAAGTTGAAGACCTTTTTAATGATTTATTATTAGGGAGATGATGACAAGCCCTTCAATCTTTCCCATCAGAGCTGAAAAACACCCATTATAGCTGGATCGTTGAGAAAACAAACAGCAGCCTAAAACACAGCATGCTTGTGATGTTTGGGTAGTGCAACAAATCAAGCAGATGATCCATGCTTGTTAGTTATTTTATATATATATATTGTTATATAATATTATTACTTGTATTTAACATTGGTTTAAATGAACCAAATTAAGTTTTTATTCATCGAAAAATTTTACATTTTTACAATTAAGTTATATTTAATGTTATTATTATTATTATTATTATTAAATTACATATAAAAATATCTTTACTTTAATCCAGTTTAATAATTTGATTTTGTATAGTAATTCTCTAGACATGTTGTTTGGAGTGAAATCTTTATGATTAAAACATGATATTTTAATGATTTAAATGTTTTATTTATTTAAACTTAATTTAAATATATTATTTATTTTTAGCTGATTAAATTGTTGAAATTATTATTAACACAAGTATACAAACTAAAATAATGATGTATAACACTGATTCAACGACACACCAAGTTTATCACATTTTAATAATCAAACTTAAATACTTTTAAAGATTAGGTTTTTCATTTATATTCTTATTTAAATTTGTTTTAAATCTGATTAAGTATTTTTTAAATAAAATATTTATATGTTTAATTTATAATTTTTTATTTAATAGCATTTAAATATAATTTAATTGGTATTTTATCACTTGCTTATTTTCTTTCTTTTTATTTTATATTTAATGTGCTGTTTTACTAAAGTTAAATATTTGCATTATTTATTTTATTTTAATTATTACAATGACACATTTTTCCTATAAAACTGCTCCTACAGGAGAGAAACTCTAAATATTACAACTATACGCTGTCAGTGAATGGCAGGGCGCAGCGGCACGGACAAAACTACAGCGAGGATTACCTTACAGATGTCCTGGTAGGAGCAGATCTTGTGTTTATGAAATTACAGAACAGCGAATGATCTACCTGAGTTAGTGGCTCATCCATGTCTGATTCCATCCAGGCCAATGTTTCCATCGACTTCCTGGAAAACAAGTCAAACCGCAGGCCTTTCTTCATGATGGTGTCCACACCGGCCCCGCACTCGCCCTGGACGGCCGCTCCGCAGTACGACAGCAGTTTTCCTGACCTCAAAGCTCCACGAGACCCCAACTTCAACATACATGGGAAGGTACAAACCTCAAGTGTCTTCAATATACTGACTGGGTGTTTATTTTTGCTTATCTGACAGCGTTTGAACCACTTTTCAGGACAAACACTGGCTCATCAGACAAGCGAAGACGCCCATGAGCAACTCTTCAGTCGAGTTTTTGGATAACGCCTACAGAAAACGGTACTATATATATAAAATTTTATAGCTGCAAAAGTGTGGTTATTAGTCATTTAAGTCTTCTTGAATAAACCTTTGAGGGTTTGTTACAAATTTGCATATTGGCAGTCTGTGATTTTAATTGGCTGCCTGTAAACAGCATCTGCTTTGACCCTCAAACACTGAAGTTGAAAGTTGAAGCTGAAACTAAGAGTTTCATTGCTCCATTTGACAAATCGGAGTAGAGTTGGACCAATCAGAACAAAGTAGGGATATCCGACCAATCAACAGAGAAGGTCCATCTGCCTAATCAGAGTAGAGTGGGACCATCTTACCAAATTTGAACAGCATAGCGCCATCAAACCAATAAGAGTAGAGGTGGGACTATCTGACCAATCATAAGAGAGTAAACAATGGGTCATCAGACCAATCAAAGTGCAGTGGGACCATCTGAGCAACCAGAGAAGGTCCCCCAAAGGGCCATATAACCAAATAAGAACACAGTAGGGCCATCGGACCAATCAGAACAAAGTAGGGCCATCAGACCAATCGAGGTGTAGTAAGGAACCCATTTGGGCAAATGGATGCACAGAGCCGTCATACCAATCACAGTAGACTGAGACCATCTAACCAATCAGAGTAGTGTAGGATCATCTGACTGATCAGAGCAAAGTAGGGCCATCAGACCAATCAGAGATGTGTAGAGCCAGGTGGCCAATCACAACAGACTTAATCATCTAAACATATCAGAGCAACGTAAGGCCATCTGACCAATCGGAGCAGAGCCATCAGACCAATCAGAGTGGAGTAGGATCATCTGTCTAGTCACCACAGACTGAATCATCTAAACCAGTGGTTCCCAACCTTTTTCTTAGGGGCCCCCCCCATGAACATATACAAACATTGGAGCACCCCCACCATATAAATACTCTTGCACGCACACACATATGTACTGTATATATATATATATATATATATATATATATATATATATATATATATATATATATATATATATATACACATACATACATACAGTATGTGTGTGTTTGTGTAATATTAATATATAATATGTATACAAAATATAAAATAATCAGTTTTAACTTGTCTTGGCCTTCAATAAAACCAAAATTTAGGTAGGCTTTGACATACTGTCTAATCTTTTTCTTCACCTCTAAAGAATCATTGCATTTGCGTTTCTCTGCCATTTTTGTTTTGATTTTGCCTTTACGAGAAGTTGGACAACCACATTGCGCAAGTGAGCAAAATTTAAATAATTATTTAAAGTTATTTATTTTAATTATTTTTACTATTATGTTGGAATTTTAAGCATGTGTTTTGATTTTTTTTTTTGGTACTTAAAAATACATATATAATAGTAGGGCTGCTCGATATTGGGAAAAATCATAATCACAATTATTTTGGTCATAATTGTAATCACGATTATTCAAAATGAGTATCAGAAAAAATACAATAAAATTATTAGCGCTCCTGAGAATTTTTTTTTATAAATATTTCCCAAATTATGTTTAACAGAACAAGGAATTTTAACAGTATTTCCTCTAATATTTTTCTTCTAGGCTTATTTGTTTTATTTTAGCTAGAATAAAAGCAAGTTTAAATATTTTGAAAGCTATTTTAAGGTCAATATTATTAGCCCCCTTAAGCAATAAATATTTTTGATGACTTGCCTAATTACCCTAATTAAGCCTTTGAACTGCACTTTAATCTGAATGCTTGTATTTTGAAAAATATCTAGTAAAATATTATGTGCTGTCATCACAGCAAAGATAAAATAAATCAGTAATTAGAAATGATATATCAAAACTTTTATGTTCAGAAAAAAAAACTTCTTTCTATGAAACAGAAATTGGGCAGAAAAAGTTAATATTCAGCTAATATTCAGGAGGGCTAATAATTCTGACTTCAAGTGTATACATACAGTTATTTTCCAGCCTGCAAAGGAAAGAGAAATAAATACAATTAAATAAAAATATTAAACAAACTGCTTTAAGCATCTTCACTGTAAGAAAAACACTTTAGCTACAAAAATCCTTCAGAGAAACATTTTCTCGTTATGTTTGATTAATGATAAAACAGGCGGCAGCAGGAATATTTCGCGCTGTCTCTTTAATGGTTTCTCTTTCACGTCTTTTGATTCTCAACTCGTTTGTTTATTACACAAATGGGGGCTAATATAAATAATCACGAAACACCGCGTTTTGACACCTATTTGACCATTAAAGCGCTCACGTTAATGACTTTAGATGTCTGCGCTCCTCTGCTCGTCTCAGTGTGCGAATGAGAGCGAATGCTGACTGGCCGCATGCTTCTGGCTGCGTGTGCGTGCTGCACACACACATTCGCGCTTTTAAGAGCAACGCGTGCACAGCTGGAAAGGTGGCGGTATATGATGCATATAATCGTTTATCTTGATTAATGCTTTTTTTATAATCGTTTGAAATCGAAATCGGATTTTCGATTAATTGTACAGACCTATATAATAGTGGAGCATTTTTATGCCTTTTTCTACCTCAATACTTATCCTCTCCCGCGCCCCCCTTGTGAACTCTGGCGCCCCCCTTAGGGCACAGTAGTCTCTCAGAAAGGCGGAGTTTCGAGTGAGCAGACTTTTGAAGCAAGCGTTTCACACTGAGAGAAAAGAGCTGACGCTACAGTGTATATTTAGACAAAAATGATCTGTATTTTTAACTTGGGATGGTTTATACTTAACGTAAAGCTGCATAATAGGGATGTAATCTGTTTTGATCCACTAGGTGGCGCACTTTACTATCAGTGGACGACCTGGTGGAGAAGCTGGTGAGAAAGCTGGACATCAGAGGAGAGCTCAGCAACACCTACGTCATTTTCACCTCCGACAATGGATATCACACAGGTACACCAGGATACACTGGATCAGACATGGTTATTTTTTTATTTTAGTGACTTTTATTTTGTTACATGTGTGTTTGTTTCTCTCAGGCCAGTTTTCTCTGCCGATGGATAAGAGGCAGCTCTATGAGTTTGACATCAGAGTTCCTCTGCTGGTGCGAGGGCCGAATATCAAACCCAATCAGACCAGCCCGGTAATAAAAACAAGCTCTTTTTTAGATATATATAAATAAAGAAATATATTTTGGGAGTAATTTAGAGGTATATTTGTTTGGTGTGTCAATAATAATGGATCTTTTGTGTTGTAAGTTACCTATAGCAAATGTGGATTTGGGTCCAACAATTCTAGACATCGCAGGATATAACGTCAATGACACTCAGATGGACGGCATGTCATTTCTTCCTATAATGGTACGTCCTGTTTGAACTACAGTAAATGGAGGTAATACTATCGGTCATTTTGAGCTTCGTGCAAAGGTTTTCTTGCTACATGTCCAGTATAATGACCTTGTTTTGAGCATAAATTAGGGTTTGCCTTTGTTTTGTGGCTTGTGTGCTTGGATGTGTGTGTGTGTATGTGTTTTAGGTGGGTGAACTGAACAGCAGTGTGTGGAGGTCAGATGTACTGGTTGAATATGAAGGTGAAGGCCGTAATGTATCAGATCCCGCCTGTCCTCTGCTGGGCCCCGGGGTCTCGGTGAGTGTCTGTGTGCTGCTGATATATTTCTGCATTAAAGTCACCTTAAATAACGAGTGCTGAGACTGAGTGCTTTCTTTACAGGAGTGTTTCCCTGACTGTGTGTGTGAAGACGCCTACAACAACACCTACGCCTGTGTTCGCACTGTGTCACCGAACGCCAACTTACAGTACTGTGAATTTGATGACAACGAGGTAAAAAACAAAGCGAAAAGAAAAGTACTAACTGATAGTAATAATACAATGACTAAAACAACTTAAATATTTACATTATGCAGTATATAAGCTCTAAATACTTTAAATATTTCATATAAATATATGGTGCTTTTGTAATGTAAATATATATATATATATATATATATATATATATATATATATATATATATAAATTTTTATAATTAAAATATAAATAATTAATTATTTACCCAGTAATGGGTTGCGGCTGGAAGGGCATCCGCTGCGTAAAACATATGCTGGATAAGTTGGCGGTTCATTCCGCTGTGGCGACCCTGGATTAATAAAGGGACAAAGCCGAAAAGAAAATGAATGAATGAATGAACTAATTATTTTTTATATGTATAATACATGTCATTATGCTATGTATTATACAATATTATTATATTATAATACATATTATTATTTATAATGTTATTCTATAATTTAGATTATAGAATCATGTAATATTTAAGTAAATTAAACATGTTTATAAAATATAAATTTTAATTTCAATATTAAGTTTGTGTGTGTGTGTGTGTGTGTGTGTGTGTATATAATATTTTTAATATAATTTAAATGCACTTTATGATGTTTTAAAAGGTTAAAAATATATAATGTACACGTTATATATTATTTTGTAAAAAACCCATCATGTACACAATTAAGTTTATTTAATGCATAGCATATTGAAATTCTGATTACATTATAAATATTCAAACGATTATAAATTAATACAATAAAAAAACTAAAAAATTTTATTTTAAAAATGATCCATTTAATTTCTTAATAAAATGTCATTATTAATATAATTTTAAATAAATGCAGTATACATAATATTGTGAATAAAATATATGTATGAATAAACTGGCAAACTAAGCATAAGTTATAACAGTTTTGTAATATAAATGAGCAATATCACACGAGTAGCAGTGCGATATGGCTGTATATCGGCACTGGTGGGAGGCGTGTGTTGGCACAAGACAGCAGGCCGAGTGCCTTAGTGCCCCCACCAGTGCCGATATACAGCCATATCGCACTGCTACGAGTGTGGTATTGCGTTTATACAACAGTTTGACGGCCTAATTGTGTATGTTAAAACAAAATAAAACATGGAGAGTCTCAAAAACCCTTTTGTATGAGGAACTACTTTCTTCCGCGTTGGATTCAAATCATAAGCTGACAGTTAAACAGCTGAGCAAGCATCTGTTAAACTTTAGATCTGTAGTGTCTGCTTTTTGCTGGCTGTATGTGGGGTAAAGATATTGCAGAATATCGCACGGCTATCAGCCAATCAGATTTGAGAACCAGACAGAACTGTTGTATAAAATATTATACAGACATACAGCGGAACCAAAAGTTCGTCTTTCGCAGGATCACGGTGCTACATAAATAAATGAATCATAAATATGAACACAACCCTGGACATAAGAGCTGATTTAAACATATGCAGTTGAAGTCTGAATTATTAGAGCCCCCTGTATATTTGTCCCAATTTCAGTTTAACAGATTTGTTCACCACATTTCTGAACATAATAGTTTTAATAACTCATTTCTAATAACTGATTTATTTTATCTTTGCCCTGATGACAGTAAATAATATTTGACTAGATGTTTTCCAAGATGCTAGTATTCAGCTTAAAGTGACATTTAAAGACTTAACTAGGTTAATTGAGTAGGTCATTGTATAACAGTGGTTTGTTCTGTAGACAAAAATATAGCTTAAAGGGCTAATAATCAGGGCTTTACATTAACACCCGCAGAATGCGGGTAGATTTCAGCTTTGGCGAGTTAGACAAACACCCCCACTAGCCACTATGACTGGTTGAAAATAATTTTTAAATTGTAGTTTTCCTAAAAGCAGGGTTCGACAATATAAGGATGGCCCAATATGCGTGCAAATGTGATCTTAGAATCGAGAAGTAAAATAATTGTGATCACGCGAGCAGAAGAAAGCAACCCTGCTAAAAAATCCAGCTTAAACCAGACTAGGCTGGTTGGCTGGTTTTAGCTGGTCGACCAGGCTGGTTTTAGAGGGGTTTTGGCCACTTCCAGGCTGGTTTCCAGCCATTTCCAGCCTGGTTTTAGCTGGTCAGGCTGGAAAATGACCTGCTAAATCCAGCTAAAACCAGCTTGACCAGCCTGGTTTAAGCTGGACATAGCTGGTTTTGGCTGGGCTCCCTGCCTGGCTAGGCTGGTCAAGCTGGTTTTAGCTGGATTTAGCTGGTCATTTTCCAGCCTGGCCAGCTAAAACCAGGCTGGAAATGGCTGGAAACCAGCCTTGAAGTGGCCAAAACCCCTCTAAAACCAGCCTGGTTGACCAGCTAAAACCAGCCAACCAGCCTAGGCTGGTTTAAGCTAGATTTTTCAGCAGGGAAGTGAATACCGAATGAGAGGATGATGATCAATAGCGCTAACAGCTGATGTGATGCGCCCGAATCGTGAAGCAACCGTGTCTGGAACAGGTTCTGGAAATGCAACTGTCATCGGTTCTCTTTCAAATAAACTAGACAAATAGTGATGAACATGCAGCCGCAGTCCTGATGCTTTTAAGAGCTCAAAATGTGTCTTTTTGTAAGCAGCACCGGTTGCTTTCACTTTGAACAGATTATTAAATTGCATAAAGTTAACCGTGCGCATGTGATCATTCTTTCATCATCACACACGGTATGTTTCACCTGCTTTCATCTGCTTACGGTTTTATTTGCTTTCATTTTTGTTAAAATGGTTTAATTATCTGTTTTACAATATTGCTTTAACGGGAGATGACCTCTCCATTTATGTGCAGTTAACTGGCGATCCGAGAGATCTTTAGCCAGGACAGATTACTGTGCATATTTTGGATACATGACAATAGTAATTTTTTTTAAAAGTCAATTGCTTTTCTTTCTTTTTTAAAGAAATGTCTTATTAAATAAAAAGTATAGTGTACAGCTATATTTTGCTTGTTCTGACACATTCAAAATTTGTGGCTAAGAAATAAGTTAGTATTTGTAGCATGTCAACATCAAATTTATGCATGTAAAATATATTTTCCCAACAACAAAATTGTGGCTAGTGAAAAGCAGAGTGGCTAGTAACATTGGAAAACTACTAGCCACAGTGGCCGGTGATTAAAAAAGTTAATGTAAAGCCCTGCTAATAATACTGACCTTAAAATGGTGTTTAAAAAATTAAAAACTGCTTTCATTCCAGCCGAAATAAAACAAATCCGACTTTCTCCGGAAGAAAAAACATTATAGGAAATATTGTGAAAATTTCCTTCAGCTTTATACATGACTAACACACTGGAATGAAATATATGTTGTAATATAAGCTCACCGTCTTTGCTTGCAGGTGTTTGTGGAGGTCTACAATCTGACGTCAGATCCGTTTCAGTTGAGTAACATCGCCAAGAGCATCGATCAGGAGGTGCTGGAGAAGATGAACCACCGGCTCATGATGCTGCAGTCCTGCTCGGGACGCTCCTGCAGAACGCCAGGGGTCTACGACTCACGGTCACTACCTAAAGCACACGTCTCAAATAACACCAGGACTTAATTTAAAATCCCTGGTAGCCTGAATAGAACGGACATTACCTAATAAACAAATACATACATTTACTCATATATAGGCTATATAATGGCATTCATTCATTCACTATAGGGTCCATATATACTTTTGACTGACCACATTTGAATTATTTTTATTTATTTATTGTGTTTATATAGGCTGAAAAGCTCACTTGCTCCGGTGTGTCCTCTGCAGGTTCAGGTTTGACCCTCGGTTCATGTTCAGCAGCCTGGTCCCGCACAGAAACAAGCGGCGGCAGATGCTGAAGTAGATCGGATGAGACGACGCAGGGTGCAGAAAAGACGATGCCTTCATATCCTGACGCTCGGTAATAAAGAGACGAGGCCATTCTGGAGCGTCCAGGGTGCAAAACACACTGCAGACACTTTCAGACAGGACCACATGCTTCATGTCCTGACAAAACACACTAGTAGATTTTCAGCTTTATATTTTTCTCTCATGATGAATAATTACATTACACACACACACACTGTATTTGTGCGCAATTTATAGGAATAGCTCACCCAAAACCATGAAAACTGGGTGAAGGTTACCTATAAACGCAATAACACTCCCTCACCTTTTCAGTTCTGCTCTCTGATCAAGTCAAGTGTTGTTTAGCATTTCAATTTCTGTCCTTTGAGTGTGTTTCTGAGTGAATGAGCCAAAGCTGTAGATCACAGCAGCAGTAAATGTTACATTTACATCTGTTTAATAACTTGTTTGGTTATTTTATGAGGGAATTTATCATGTTTTTGTGGTTTATTCACTCAAACTTGAAGCGTGAAGGGATTGTTTTTTTCTTTCTGACTACTCAACGATCTTGGATCGAGTTGGTAATATCTCAAATCACAGAAATAAATGATTAGACAGGCATATTTTTCCATGATATTTCATTATCTATATCTGTCAGTCAAGCACTTTTTAGTCTGTGATCAACATGTTTATTGCACATAATTCTTTCGTTATGTTTGTTTGTGGCATTGATATGGTTGGTGAGTTTTTGTCTTGTGTGTTTGATTTGATAAAAGCATTCGGAAATCATGTTTTTGTCTGTATTTTAACGAGGATTTTTCAATAATAAACAGGACAAAATGTGGTTTACGATTACATAAGTGTCAAATAATGGAATGGAAATGCAGTTATGTTTATGATACAAATTGAAATAAAATATTTGTTGAAAATATAAGTATGTATATTAGTGTGATGCACAACTATGGTGTTATTCAAAGGTGTAGTTTAAAAAATGTATATTTATTAATTTATATTTATTTACATATATATATATATATATATATATATATATATATATATATATATATATATATATATATATATATACACAATTTATTATATTATCATTTTATTTATGTTTTTTATTAGTTATATTAATGTTATATATAAAATGCATATGTATATTAGTGTTATAATTTTTTTTAAATCTATATAAAATACAAAAACATTTTAATTTATTTTATTTGTATAAATTATAAATATATAAAATATAAATATTTCATTAAAATATTATAATTATATAAATTATATTTTTATATGATTTGATATATAAAAATATCTAAAACATCTATAAATTTGCATTTATTTTGCATTTATTTTTATGTCAGCTTATTTGAAATCTATAAAATATAAAACATTTAATTTTTGTTATTTGTTTTATTTTTTCTAAATTATAAATATATAAAATATAAATAATTAATGTAAATATTATAAATAAATTATATTTTAATATAATAATTTTATTAACATCTTATTTATAATATTTTATGTACATTTTATATAAAAAATATAAAAAACTAAAACATCTACATTTATGCAGCTATTCAATGCAGTTATTTTTTAAACAAATATAGAGAACATTAAATACAGAAAATCATTAATTAATGAAATTATATTAAACAAAATACAGTTAAAATAATTATAAATATAATGTCAGCTCATTATTTAAAATCTATATCTATAAAATATATTTACAAAATTATTATTATTTACTTTATTTTATAAATTATAAAAATCTATTATAAATATTATAAAATTATAAATTTAGGTAACACTTTAAAATAATGGTCCATTGGATATTGTATTTATTAACATAAACAAGCATTTAGTTACATATTTATTAAAGTATTAGTTCATCTGAGTTAATGTTAGGTAACGTTATTTAAGTTAGTTCATGTTTACTCACTGTCCTTTAAAAAATGTTAACAAGCACAACTTTGGATTTTAGATTATTTAAAATCTATACCTATAAAAACTTTATTTATTATGGTTTATTGTTTTTATATATAAATTCTTAATCTATAAAATTTAAATATTATAAATACTTAAATTATGCTTTGATATAATTTATTATTTTTTTTATCATCATTTATAATTATTTATATACATTTTACATATAAAAAATCTCTAAAACATCAATAAATGTATGCAGTTATTTTTTATTTTAAAAATATAAAGAACATTAAAATACAGAAAGTCATTAATTAATAATATAACTACACAAAATACAAATAAAATTATTATACATATAATGTCAGCTTTTCGTCAAGGCAGCATTTTATTTTCATTTTAATACAGTTTCAAGAGTTCACACTTAGATATTGCTTGATAATAATAGCAGGTTTGGCATGTTGTCCCATGAGAGAACCCTGAGCTTGGAGATAATTGAGCCCAGGGCTTCCGTCTGGTTAATGAGCATGTAAGGGGGTCCGAGATCAGGTAGATCTCGCAAGCTCCCCCTGGTAGAGGAGGTAAAGGAGGAGATGGGGTGAATGGGGGGTTCTTTCAATTTGAAGATTAGGGCGTGAGGCAAGACAGGCTATTTATAATGAGTTTGGAAGAATCTGATTGGTTCATTAATGATTATAGATAAGGGACCAGCTGCGATCAATCATATCACGTGCTCCTCTTGAAATTAGTTTATAAAACTTCATTTAATTTAGCACAAAAATAACTAAATTAAGTGAAATAAACATCAGGAAGTAAATTGACGCTTAAACTAATAAATGATCAAATCTAATATTAAAAATAAAAATTAAATCTTTAGTTATAGCTAACTAAAACAATGATCTCAGGCAAGACAGGCTATTTATAATGAGTTTGGAAGAATCTGATTGGTTCATTAATGATTATAGATGAGGGACCAGCTGCGATCAATCATATCACGTGCTCCTCTCGAAATTAGTTTATAAAACTTCATTTAATTTAGCACAAAAATAACTAAATTAAGTGAAATAAACATCAGGAAGTAAATAGACGCTTAAACTAATAAATGATCAAATTAAATCTTAAATTTAAATTAAAAATTAAATCTTTAGTTATAGCTAACTAAAACAATGATCTCAAATCAAACTAAATATTAAAAATAAAAATGATTACACATTTCTGATTGGTTATTTAACTTGAAGCATTAATAATAACTAAATAGACAGACATAATCAAACAAACAGCAACTGAAATTATAATAATTATAGTGGTTGTCAAGATAATTTGTTTTAAATTTCCATTTGATTTCACTTGTACCATAATAACAAAACTAAATCTACTACAATTAATAGCATTACAGTAATTAATGCATTTAAAAATGAGTAATAATAGTATTACAAATACAAGTAGATGGATGAAACTCTCTCACAAATGATCAGTTGAAATGATTCGAAATGACTATTGAATGCACTCATGTTGTGCAGTTATTTTTGCAGTTGTCGTTGCAAGAAAAATTAACAAATGATCAACAATCTGTGTTTGGCACCAAAACACAATCTTCAGTTTTAAATGAAAGCATTATGCTTTCAAATGGCCAGTGTGTTTGACAGTGCACAGACATATGCTCCAGCGTCTCCCGTACAGCTAAAACATCCGGATTAGACAAACTACAGCAGCTTTGAAGGATCACTTCACTTCCAGAAGGAACATTTATGATCATTTACTCACTCTTTAGTCATCCAAAATGCTATTTTTTTCGGAGGAAAACATGCAGGACTTTTCCCATATAGTGCACTTGAATGGTGCTCAGTGGTTTAGACTACAATTTCAATGGGTCAAACTTTGTGAATGGCCTTTTTTTTAGGGGAATGACCTTATCTAAGATCCTTATAAGATCTTTATTCCTCAGCAGAGATCATTTAGAGATTTGTCCACTTGCAGTTTGTATATTTAAACCACTGACAACCATAAAAGTCCACTGTATGGAAAAATATATGAATTTGTCTGGGATTTCCCGGCATTCCTGCACCACTTCAACACTGACAAAGCAGTTTTAAATGGACAGACCACCCAAAAATAAATCAGTTTGAAGATATTTTGAAGAATGTTGGAAACCAGAAAATCGCCAGTAGCCATTGACACCCATAGTAGGTGATGATACATACTATGGAAGTCAATAGATGGTGCAAAACATTCTTCAAAATATCTTCTTCTGCAGTTTGCATAGTCAAAGCACAGAGCACCATAGAAGTCCACTATAAAGAGGAAAATCCTGTGTGTTTTACCCCAAAAATGTTATTGATTTAACTGATGAAGGGAAGAAATTAACATTTTGCTTGACGAGGGAAATTTTGCAGAGGACATTGTCATTCTGGAAGTGATCTAATGCTTTAATTGCATAATTCACAGTAGTTTTGCATGATTCACAGTACTGTAATGCGTTGTTGAACTCATCTCATTGCGTGATGAATGCACAGTTGTGGTGTTCAGCTCCACTCATCCAGCACTGGCAGGAATGGCAGATCGGTGTTGCCCAGATAGTAAACTGTCCCGTGCTGGAAGACGTCACTGACGGCCCATGTGAGGTGTCCTGTGGGGTCATGGAGGCTGTCGATCACCTGTCCCGCAGAGTCCAGCTCCAGAACCACTCCGTACTTTGGCAGGAGGAGATCGTACCAGCTCAGAGGAACCAGCTGAGGGATAGATCAGGATATAAAGTTCATCTTGGCACTCAGAAATGAACACAGCCGGCTTTATATCACTGGGCCTCAATTAGTCTTAAAATGTCAAGGTGTTTAAGACAATTTTATCTGACAAACAGGAATAATAAGCAGACATCTCTATTCTCACAATGAGTTTCTGAGTTTTCTCAATCCAGTTCGTGATTCGGCATTTTTAAAGCATAGCGCATCTGTTTTGAAGCACTTCACCTCAAATGTTATTTGTTCTCCAATTTTTTTAGAAGTTAACTTTGACCAAGAAAAACATTTAAACACATAGACAAACTATATACAAAATTCATTTTAAAAAGATATTTTTTCCAAGAAAAATATACGATTTATATTTTAGTTTGAGCCCGTCCACTACTCAGCTGTGCGGGTGAATGATATTTGGTCAGTGGAAAGTAAGGATTTAATTAATGCTTTACGAAACGTTCACAATCTTCTGTCATATTTCAGCAAATTTTTTAATATGTCATAATTTAAAAGATTAGAAGGGGCGGTGCTGGATTTGTGTGTACCCAGGAATAAAATCCTGCAGGCGCCCCTGACATAAACTACAATATATTACTTAATAAGCTACTCATAAAACACTGACTCCAGCGTGTTTAAGACCTACCCACCTTCACTATGGCACGTTTAAGTGCAGGATAGGGACCGATCAGATCCAGGAACGGCGGAAAGAGGCGACCGGCGAATCTAACAGTGGATATTCCTACTAAAAATGTGCCTCGGTCACTGAGCCGGATGTTATCAGGGTAACCAATCATGTTGTTCAGGACGACCTCCTTCATACCCGCTTTCGGCCCCTTCAACCAGAACCTGGGGAACAGCAGAAAACTTGTGTTATGAAATATAATAGGTGGGCTTTTCTGTATGTGTCTCTTTAAATGCAAATGAGCTGCTTCTTCCCGCCCCCTTTCCAAATATTGGAAACTCTTGATAATTCATTCATTCATTCATTTTCCTTCAGCTTAGTCTTTTTATTCATTAGGGGTCACCACAGCAGAATGAACCGCCAACATATCCGGCATATGTTTTACACAACGGTTGCATATCCAGCTGCAACCCAGTACTGGAAAACACACATACACACTCATTCAAACACATACACTACAGCCAATTTAGCTTATTCAATTACTCAATAGCGCATGTCTTTGGACTGTGAGGGAAACTGGAGCACCCGGAGGAAACCCATGCCAACATGGGGAGAACATGCAAACTCCACAGAGAAATGCCAACTGACCCAGTCGGGACTCGAATCAGTGACCTTCTTGCTGTAAGGAGACAGTTCTAACCACTGAGCCACGTTTCGAATTTACTTACTAACTTTATTCAGTACTGTGCTTGAACTCTTACTTGATAATCCGTCCGATGCTGGTTTCAGCCAGAAGCAGAAAGTCTTCATCAGGTGAGAAAGCAAATCCATTTGGCATATATAGAGAATCCAGCAGCGTCCGAACGCGACCGCTGGTGGGGTCAAAGGTCAGAAGGCGACCCAGACGATTCGTCTCCAACACCTGAGGGCAGAACCGCCTTTAGTGCAGGGAGTACTACAGCTTTTGTATGTTTGTTTTTATTATTTAAAGTACGATGACCTCATATCGAACGTGACGTCTTCCCCATTTACTGCTGGAGTCGGTGAAGAACACAGTGCCGTTTTTAGAAATCTCCAGACCGTTCAGAAAGCCAAAGGGAATCCCATCAGCTCCTTTTGAGAAGAATGAGACACGGCTGTTTGTTTAGTTAATTATAATGTATTGTTTTGTGATATAAGTTAGTCAGAATTATTAGCCAGCCTTCACATTTTTTTTTCTTTTTAAAATATTTTCCAAATGATGTGTAACAGAGCAAGGAAATTTTCACAGTATGTCTGATAATATTTTTTCTTCTGGAGAAAGCCTTATTTGTTTTATTTCGGCTAGAATAAAAGCAGTTTTAAATTTTTTATCCATTTTAAGGTCAAAATTATTAGTAAATATTTTGGGCAACTTTGAAGATGTTTATTGTAAAGTGTGTAACATTAATTAAAATGTTGTAACATTATATATATATATATATATATATATATATATATATATATATATATATATATATATATATATATATATATATATATATATAATAATTCGTTATTATTTATATATTTATATATTAACAAACCAATGTCATAAAAATAAAACAAAGTACATAATAATAATATGATTATTAATGTTACAAAATAGTAATAATATCAACTTATATAGTGACTTTCTTGAACTCAGTTACACTTTACAATAAACATCTTCAAAGTTGTCCACAATATGTTCTAGGAAACTAAAGTTACTAATCAAAATTTATATATATATATATATATTTGTATATTGCAGTCGGAAATTTACAATACAGTATGTCTTGATGGAGATGATCTAAAAAAATAATACTAAAAAAAAAAAACAATGTGGGCATAAAATAAAAAATTATCATTTTGACTCAATACAATATGTTCTGGCAAATCATTTAAATTAGGGCTGCACAATATTGTAAAAATCTGACATTGCAATATTTAAACTTTTAGTGATAAATATTGTGATATGAATACAGTTTCCCCCAGATGGATTAAATTCTCTATTTGACTTTTTCTAGGGAGCCCAACAAGTATTTATGTACATAAATTGAGTAATCTCAATGCAAATTACTTCGGGTTGCCTTGTTTCTAGTCCGAATATTTAAAAAAATACAATTTGTTTTTTCACTTTCAGAAATAATAAGTCAAAATTAAGTGAGATTTTCCTTAAAGCAAACTAAATAATCAGCCAGAGGGGTGAGCAAAATAATCCTATTTTAGGTTTGAAATGCAGATATTTGGACATGAAACAAAACAAAAAAAAAATCTACCAAACCAAATCTACCATTTTTTATAAATGTCAAATAACACTATATCATCTTCAACAAAATAATAAATAATTTAATGCAATTAATCTTTGTTGCGCCTCCTAAAGTCATAATTTCTTGTGCCCAAATGTTTTAAACTTTCTTGAAATTCTCCGTGACAGGTCTTAAAAACATATGCAAATGAAAAACCTTGACTTTTATATAGTTAATCTAAAGCAGTGACTCTAAAAGTCCAGACTCAACATTGTAAATCCTGCGATGTGATTATTGCACATGCGCACATATTGCATAATCGATGCTGAAACGATATATTGTGCAGCACTAATACAAACATATCCATCCAGGGTCACAAACACACAGAATATATTTAAAAAACGGCCAGTCGATGATGTGCACATAGCCAAAGCAACCAAAATTAGGTGAAAAGCTCTTTTTTGGACACTTTTGAGAGACTCCAGATGTTTACAGACCGTCTTTGCTGGAATGTAGGAGTGTTTTCTCTCCGGTCGAAGGGTCGACTTTAAACAGGCCGTAATAAGAGTCTGCCACAATCAGCTGCCCGTCCCGGTCCAGCCGCAGGCCATGAGGACGACCACAAACAGGCTCATAGTCTGTACTGAAGCCTAAACGAACAACACAACAGACATGTTTCCATCCAAAGAACTTAACTGAATATATATAGGTAAAAGTGCAATAATGTAAAAAAAGATGTGCAAATAAAGCAGGGTCTCCATCAGTCCAAGAGAACAAAATCATCACTTCCTGATAAACCGGCAGCAAATATCACAGAGAGAAGGTTTTCAGAGTGTTTTCTACTCTCGAATTGTTATATTCATTTATATTTCTCCTAAAATCATCTTTATTTACTTTAAACTATTCAAATTTTATAGTCACAAATGTTATTGCATATCTGTCAGACGCTATACAGCACAACCCTGACGAAGGAAAGCTTGTTAGGGATGAAGAATAATGTACTGATGAAGACTTCTGCATTTCTACAACACTTGACTCTTTGTGAATCTCTCTTTAGCGTGTCTGGCAGCGTGAACGCCTCCGTAACAGAGGATACACATTTTGGTGTGGATTTACCACATTGGGGGATGTTCTGGCCCATCTGTGTGATGAACTTCAGGGATTCGTTGTTGATTCTCCAAAGCTTCCCGTCGACAGTGCCTGTGTAGACGTTTCCTGTGATTGGAAGAAGCAATGACACTTAAACTCCAGTGTTATTTTGGCAGTTCCGCCTGGATTTTGCCAAAACATAGCTGTTTTTGTTGTGGTTCACATCAGGGATTTCTCTTCATGACCAAAATTATTTATTAACTTGCAGTAACACCATGATAAAAATATTTAAAACATTGAAAAGATTGTTCCAAAAGCACTCACTAATAGCTGAAAATGAATAAAACTGTCACTATTTTGTAAAACAACATTTCTTAAAGTCAACATGCAACTGCAATTCAGAACTGCACATGTTAAGGGATAAAACCATCCTGTATCGTCATAGTATATAGATATATAGTAATCTGCCTTGATTTAAATAAGTTCAAAACCTGCATTTCTGAAACACAAACAGAAAACAGTAACACCATGATAAAAACATGACATTCAACATGACATTCATGACATTCAAACAGAAAACAGCACAGAAACTGAAATCTCACCATTCTGGTCAGCGGTGAACGACTCGGGACCTTTGAGCTGACCAGAAAACAGTTTTCTGCCTCTCTGTAAGCGCGTGTTCACCGCTAAAGGGCCCTCGAGAGCCGGCGGAGGATCCTCGAATCTGAAAAACACACACATACAGGTGAAGTCAGAATTATTAGCCCCCCAGTATATATTTTTTCCCAATTTCTCTCTAAAAGAGAGCAGATTTTTACATTTCTAATCATAATAGTTTTAATAACTCATTTCTAATAACTGATTTATTTTATCTTTGCCATGATGACAGTAAATAATATTTGACTAGATATTTTCAGGAGGCTAGTATTCAGCTTAAAGTGACATTTAAAGGCTTAACTAGGTTGATTAGGTAGCAAGTTAGGGTAATTAGGCACGTTATTGTATAATGAGGGTTTGTTCTGTAGACTATTGAAAAAAAATTGCTTAACGGAGTTAATAATATTGACATTAAATGTTTATTTATTTTTTTAAACTGCTTGTATTCTAGCCGAAATAAAACAAATAAGACTTTCTCCAGAAGAAAAAATGTTGCTGTGAAAATGTCCTTGCTCTGTTAAACATCATTTGGGAAATATTTGAAATAGTGTAAATTAGTACAGGCCCTCTCTGGAGATCAGTTTACATCAGAGTAAAGAGATTTGCTGTGGAAATACTCACATGTACGGCTCAGGATCAATAGGAGAGGGAATGAGATAAATTCCAACTGCAACGGCCAACAATACGACCTTCACTGAACTCTGACTAAGCCTGAGGAGATCAAGAAAGCAACCTTACATTTTACAAATACATCCTGTAAATATATTAAGTTCAGGGTTATTTTACATGTCAACTAATCTTCATGTGATTTTTGCTTTAATAGCAGAAATGTAATGCGGTCAGTATTATATTATATTATATTATATTATATTATATTATATTATATTATATTATATTATATTATATTATATTATATTTTTTAGAATAATTAAAATTTTATAATAAATATTATATTAATTATATTTTATTTTATATAATATTATATAATATTATATTATATTTTTATATTATATAATATTATATTTTATTTTACTATATTAATTATATTATATTATATTATATTATATTAAATATATTATATTATATTATATTTTTTAGAATAATCAAAATTTTATATTAAATATTATATTAATTATATTTTATTTTATATTATATTATATAATATTATATTTTTATATTATATTTTATTTTACTATATTATATTATATTATATTATACTGTATTATATTATATTTTTATATAATATTATTTTATATTATATTATTTTATATTATATTATATTATATTTTATTATATTATATTATAACATTTAATAACATTAATATATTTAATAATCAATACATATTATATTTAGCCATGTAAATATGACATTAAACTAAATATTGTATTATATACATGCAGATATGGCAGAAACAATATTTTGAGGCAGTTCATACATTCACAAATACATATAACATTAATCTTTTTATATTTATATACTAAATAATCAATAAATATTATATTTAATCATATAAATATAACATTAAACTAAATATAGAATTATATACATGCAGATATTGCAGAAAGGGTATTTTGAGGCAGTCCATATACAAAAATACATATAACATGAAAATTTAATATATAAATGTTATTAAAATAATCAATAAATATTATATTTAATCATATAAATATTAAACTGAACCAAATATGATATTATATACATGTAAATATAGCAGCAATGATTTTAAAGCACTCCATATTAGCAAATAATTAATATTTTTGATAACATTTATATATTAAATAATCAATAAATATTATATTTGATCATATAAATATCACATTAAACTAATCTGGGTATTATATACATGCAGGTATATAAAAAAGATATTTTGAGGCAGTTCATACACACAAATACAAATAACATGAATATTTTAATAACATTTATATATTTAATAATCAATAAATATTACATTTAATCATATAAACATTACATTGAACTGAATATATGATATTATAGACATATTGCAGACATGATTTTAAAGCACTCCATATTAGCAAATACATAAAACATTAATCCTTTTAATAACATTTCTATATTAGATAATCAATAAATATTATATTTAGTCATATAAATATGACATTGAGCTAAATATGATATTATATACATGCAAATATTGCAGAAAAGATTTTAAAGCAGTCCATTAGTAAATAAACAAGTCCATGAGGCAGTCCATTATAACAAAACACACATGCTCTCAATCAAAACTACTTCAGAAGCTGCAAAAACAATGTCTTATTCACACAAAGCTGTTGAAAGCACACGGTGTTGTTCATAAATAACGCAAATAATCCGCATTATTATCGTCGCATTGACTCGAGTGGGGTTTGAGAATGTGAAGTGCAGCACAGCATGAAAACACGACGGCGTTTACACAAAGCGAGCGTTTGTTCTAATATCACGCCCTAGTTCTTTTAAATATGATATTCAGGTTTTGTAATATGTGTAAACTTACATGGTTGTGTGGTAAAGTCGTTCGGACTGCAGTATAAAGTTCAGCGTTTGCTCCCGGGCGCCATGAAAGAAGACGCGCTGCTCTCCGCGATGAGTCAACGTTGATCCATCAGCGATAACTTTAACAACGGCGGGTTCACGTAAAGGACACTTCATTCACACATGTGCGCCTGCATTGAGTAAAACCTGGCCTCTCTCTAATTATTTACAGTTTAGATACATGGTGACAGCTAGTAGATGGGCTGTTAACTATTGCTAGCACAGGATAATAGCATTCATTTATCTCACAACACGTAGAAATAAAGATACAGCAAGATATAAACAGGTTTAATTTGTATTACATGTTTACATATTGCAAATCTGACCTTTATTTAGTTTTGTGAGGATTTCTTGCAGTCATTTGCTTAATTTTATAAGCTTTCTCCCAATTTTGACTTTATTTATCTCTGTTTAAATTTATATCTTAGGGTTTTTCTTTCAGAATTGTGATAAATTGGCAACTTCATGATCAAAAGTCACAAATTGTAGAACAAAACTACCTGTTAAATTGAAACTCTGAGATATAAACTTGAAATTCTGAGGTTAAAAAGTTATTTCAAGAAACATTTTAAGAAAAAAAGGACAAAATTCAGACAAACATCTCGCAATTCTCACCTTTTGTAGATTTGTGCTGGTTTCTTGCTTAATTGTATAAGCTGTCTGGCAATTCTGACTTTATTCCTCACAGTTATGAGTTTATATCTTATGGTTTATCTTTCAGAATTGTGATAAATTTGCAATTACAAGATAAAAGTCACGATGTGTAGACAATAACTTTGTGGTTTGTGGTCAGATTGAAACTCTGAGGTATAAACTTGAAATTCTGATGGGGAAAGTCATCTGTGAGATTTTAATTGGACATTTCAAGGAAAAAAAAGTCAGAATTCTGGGTCAACAACTCACAATTCTCACCATTTTAATTCTCACCATTTCTGACTATTCTATGCAGTTATAAACTTAATTTTATAAGCTGTCTCGCAATTCTGACTTTATTTATCACTGTTTTGAGTTTATATCTTAGGGTTTTCTCCTTTAGATGGTGATGCATTTACAAGATAAGAGGTCTGTGAAATAAACTTGAAATTCTGAGCGGAAAAGTCATCTATAAGATTTTAATTGGACATTAAAAAAAGACAAAATTCTGGGTTAACGTCTTACAATTTTAACCTTTTTTTCGATTTGTGATGATTTTTTGCAGTTATAAACTTAATTTTATGAGCTCTCTCGCAATTCTGACTTTATTTATCACTGTTTTGAGTTTATATCTTAGGGGGTTTCTTTCAAAATTGTGAGAAATTTGCAACTGAAGCTGAAAGAATGGTTGAAATCTTTACAGCAATGTGAACATTAAGCATTACTCTTTCAGGTTGGTCCCATTTACATTTCTCTTTATCCATATGGACTTGCATCTTATGTTTATGGCTCTGTAAATATTGTACATGTTTGCTGTATTGTGTTTTATTCTTGCCGGTTTTCTTTATTATTATTATTTTTTTAATTTTTTTTTATAATGTAAAGCCTAACCAGGGACGAGGGCTGCAAATTAGCTTTATGCTATATGCCCTATGTACACAACATCGGTTATCTTTGTATAACAATGTCAAGTGTATTGTCCCTGTAAAATAAACAAGCAAATAAAAAAAAAATAAATAAAACTACAAGATAAAAAAAAGATAAAAAAAATAAATAAATACTCTGGTTTAAGATTAAATCAAGATTTAAACTTGAAATTCTGAGCAGAAACATCCAGCTTAAAGATTTTAATAAGACATTTCCAGAAAAAAAGGACAAAATTCTGGGTTAACGTCTTACAATTTTAAACTTTTTTCGATTTGTGATGATTTCTTGCAGTTATAAACTTAATTTTATGAGCTGTCTCGCAATTCTGACTTTATTTATCGCTGTTTTGAGTTTATATCTTAGGGGGTTTCTTTCAGAATTGTGAGAAATTTGCAATTACAAGATAAAAAAAAATGACTGGTTTAAGATTAAATTAAGATTTAAACTTGAAATTCTGAGCATTTTAAGAAAAAAAAAGAGCAGAATTCTGTGTTTATGTCTCAAAATTCTCACCTTTTTTAGATTTTTAACTATTTAAATGATATTTCGCAAGTTTGACATTATTTCTCACAGCTGTGAGTTTATATCTTGGGGTTTATCTTTCAGAATTGGGATAAATTTGCTACTTCATTTGTTAAAAAAAAAAAAAAAACAACTCAAGGTTTACAGAACCTTAAAATTCTGAGCAGGGAAAAGTCAGTGGCGAGATTTGAATTAGACATTTCAAGAAAAAGGTCAGGCAACAATGACTAGAACTGTCGCCTCACAGCAAGAAGGTCACTGGTTAGAGTCCCGGCTGGGCCAGTTGGCATTTCTGTGTGGAGTTTGCATGTTCTCCCCGTGTTCGCGTGGATTTCCCCCACAGTCCAAACACATGCACTATAGGTGAATTTAATAAACTAAAATGTGAGTGTGTGTGTGTGTGTGTGTGTGTGTGTGTGTGTGTGTGAATGAATGCGTTTCCCAGTACTGTTGCAGCTGGAAGGGCATCCGCTGTGTACAACATATGCTGGAACAGTTGGCGGTTCATTCTGCTGTGGTAACCCCTGGAACTAAGCCGAAGGAGAATGAAAGAAAGTCAAAATTTGGAAAAAGAGCGATTTATAAATATAAAAACTTACAATGGGAATGTATACCTCATGAATGCTCATTATTCACTTCAGAGAAGTTTAAATTGTGAAATGCAATATCAGATGTATAACAAATACATATAAATGAAGATGAAGATCTGCAATTTCCTATTTTCATAGTGGAGAAAGGCTTCGATAAATGAGAAATTAAAGTTAGAATTGAAGTCTATATTCTTTAATGCAACGTTGTATAAAAGCATGTTTAATGACAAACAAGTTGCACTGAATTAAAACCACCACTTTTCAGTGTCAACAATTTAATTTATTAGAATTAGAAAATTAGGATTTTATTTCCAGCAAGATGCGAGCAGAAACACAAACAGGCTCCAGGGCGTTGAGAAATTTTGCATCTTTATTTAAAGAAACCATGTCTTCAACAAGAAAGGCCACGATTGGTTACAACACAAACCCTCAAAAAAAAAAAAAAAAAAAAAAAAGCATGACATCAGGATTCATCAGGATAACACAGATGCTCAATAAACTCATCGACTTCTATAAAATGAAGCTCACCTCATTCATAAACATCCATCAAACCCTCTATCATACGTAGGTAACTTTCAGAACAAACAAAAGAGAGAGAGTTTTTGGCAAGTGCAGAGTTGTGGGTCTAAACACGGCCGCGGAGGTCTTAAAACAGCCTGAACAATATGCATGAATTAATATAACACATGCATGTGTGCATCTAAAACCCTTCCACTACACATCAATACAGTTTCACATTCATTCACAGTCTTACTCTACAAACAAAAGCTTGTTTATGAAATAAAATCAAGTACTGAAACAGCTTTAATTATTAAAAAAAAAAAAAGACCTTCCACTAGATGCAATGCCATTTAAAACACAGTGGAAGACAACAGGCATCTGAAGAAGTCTAATGATAAAATCGAATCAAATAATTCCCTGAATTAACATAGACATAAAGTGCCCAAAAAAAGCATTACTGGTCTTATTCCCCTGACAAATCCTCTTCCATTGCATATATATATATATTTTGAGACTGTCGTGATGTTCACACAACGATATACGCTAATTAAGCTAATTCATATTCACCCCAGTGTTTACATTAGAGTTGCCAAGACATACTGTAATTTAACCTCGGCTTATCGAGGCGCACAAAACTGATTGCACCAGGCAATTGATTTCAAACTTAAATTAAACGACGCATTATAACTATATCTTTGGTTAGAGGTTTATATAACCGAGCCCATTTCCGCCATGACATGAAACTAAATGGGAATTTGCGACTTATTCTTTCATCATTCTGACGCGTTTTTGAAAATTTAACTATTTCGTAAAGTCCCAAAATGGCAGCTAGTTTATATAATGACTATTTTACAAAAAATTGAGACGTTTTTTTTTTATAATGCAGGTTTAAAGGCTCTCACAATTCAATCTTTTAGCAGATTATAACTTAAAAATTGCACAAAATAACGTCACATTTTTAGGAAAGTCCCAAATATAAGACGTTAACTTCGTAAATATCCGGAAATTTGTCTGAATTGTGAAACAAAAAGTCGCAATTACCTTTATTTTAATTCCACAAGCTTCTAAATAAAAGCTTCAATATAAAACCAATAATAATATCAACAACAACAAAATAATAATACAGAAATAAATTCTTTCGAAAAAAAAAAAAAGCACACCGACTAAACTGCAGAGATGTAGTTACAGCAGTTAACCACAAGAGGGCGCCATATCCCCAGCCATACATCGACATAATGTTGCAGTACCAATCAGAAAACCGTCATGCAGCACTAGCATACAGAGATTAAACGCGTCTATTAAAATCACCTACTGACATATGCATCACTTTAAATGTTGACCATGTGTGCTGTGACAAAGTAGTACTCAATTAACTCACAACAGTAACAGTTCCAGCTACGTCTCCAGATCGTGCACCACTTTATTTGCATCCTCCTGGTGCAGCAGATCAGCGTGATTATATAAACACACAAATCACTAGCACAAATAATCACACTGCAGCCAAGTACATGTAGCTATTTTAAGGCTGGAGCTTCAAAACAAACATGAATTACTGCCATATTCAGTCGTTTATCTTGAAGACGTCCTTTTAATTTAAATTTGCAGATGCTATTAGCTTTGGAAAAGGTCATTTTGACCCAGCGTTCGCCAAAAAAGTCCCCAAAAACAATCATTTAAGCAAACTTTCCAACATTTCCATCAACGACTTCCTCAAATCCCACTTCCATAACCTACATCTCATTCTCTGATTGAATAAAAACAAATGCACTGATGCCATTTGTTTAGCAACTCGCATCTCATTTCCTGTCCCTACATCACCGCATCCAACAATAAACAAACCCTTCCTGTCCGTCTGCTCTACATTTGTCGACAGCACGTCAAAGCCTAACATTGTCTTTGGTTGGGTACGTCCGTTTTAGGTCATTTGGTATTTAAAATAACTAGAATCTAAAAAATAATCCCCGATTCCCATCCGTCTGCGTGCGCTTGAAATAAAATAAGACTCTTCAGTAAAATAAACGAACATAAATTAAAACAACAAACAAAAATATGTACAAACCACAGCATCCAATTAAATACGCTCCGATTGTTTCCACGAGAGGTAAGGGAAGAGAAATAAGTGTGAAAGAGTGGAAAACGATGGTAAATATGGCACACGGGGTGCATTGTGGGAGGTCAGTTTTAACTCCTGTGAGTTTCTGGTGTCCTGTTGGCACAGTAATGAGTGTTCATGACACGCAGTGACCACTAGAGGCAGCAGCGCTACAGTTCGTTTGTTACTCTGTACTGTATGTTGGCTTTATCCAGGACGTCCTGCCGCGGTTTTCATGGCCTCCTCCAGTTTCTCTCTATACGTGTTGTAGCGTCTGCTTATGGAGCACATCTGGTCCTGCTCCTCTTTTTCCAGGATGCGGATGAAGTTTTGCAGTTCAGGGATGGAAAAGGCGTCCCACTGTTGAGCGAGAGGAAGGTTTAGTGTGATTGTATGGTGATTTAGAATTCAGGCGGAGATAGTTAAAGGTCAATTCTCACCATGACTTCACCGGTTTGCTGCTCTTTGAGTACAAAGCTGAGCGTGTCTGTATTCGGTCCTGCCACCAGACGCAGAAACAGAGGGTGCTCTTCTTCGGAGAGCTTACAGGTGTAAACTGCACACAGACACACACACAGACAAAACACACAAGTGCTGTAAGCATCACATACTTCATTCATATAGCATGTCTACAGAAACAGCGGAAGAATTGGCATATCACAATGAAGGTCAACTGATTTTTTTTGTAACCTTTTTTATTTTTAACCCTTTTTTTTCCAAAAAAACCCAGCTTATTTTTTATTAAACTATTTTAAATGCACTTAATTTATTCTTATTATTATTATTATCATTTTTATTATTATTATTATTATTATTATTATTATTATTATTATTATTATTATTATTATTATTAGTCTAGAAGCTTTCAAAATTGTTCAACTCAAAATGACGGCATTTTCTGAAAGCATGTGGAAATCAAACTCTGGAAATACTTTAATGTATAATTTAAAAGCATTTAAAGTCTCCTAAATAGACAAAAACACAATAAAATTTATAAAAATAAATAAATAAATCGAACTCTAGATCAAGACTATCAAATACCAAATTGTTGATTCATTTTTTAAAAATAGTTTTAGTAAAAAAAAATACTATTTAACGTTTTCTAAATAGACCATCAACACAAATATTTAACATGTAATTGAATAATTATGTTTTTAGAAAATATAATAATTTGATGAGGGTCAGTTTATAGACAAAACCTCAGACAGAGAGTTTACCCTTTAAATATGCATTTGCTTTTAGTACAGGAATAAAATGCAAATCTGTTGACTATTAAAATATGCAGAATTTCTCATTCTTATTTTAGAAACTTTAAATACTTCATTTTTATTACACATCCTTTATTTCATTTTTAAATGTAAAACTATTTTAGTTTTATTACACATTTAAAGAGGATACTTTTCATAACAAAATTTCTCAGAGATAGTTACAGCATGTTTCATTGCTTTTGGTACCACAATCTGGATGTGCAGACTACCCAATACTAAATTATATTTTAAATAGTTTTTAGGGCAAAAAATTTAAACGTCTCATAAATAGACTATCAAAACATCTTTTTTAATTAATTAAATAATAATAATAATAATAAACTGTGGATGTGCAAATTGTTTTTAAATAGATTTTATACTACTACTACTACTACTAATAATAATAATAATATTTAATGTCTCCTAAATAGACTATCAACACAGCTTTTTAATTAAATAATAATAATAAAAAATAATAATAATAATAATCTGTGGATGTGCAAATAGTTTTTAAATAGATTTTATACTACTACTACTACTATATTATATAATTAATTATATTGTATTATATTATATTATAAATTATATTATATAATTGATTAAATTATTATATTATTAATTATATTATATTGTATTATATTATATTTTATTATTAATTGTATTATAATATTTTTATTTATATTATATTATATTATTGATTATTTTATATTATATTATATTATAAATTATATTATATTATATTATAAATTATATTATTATATTTTAATTATATTACATTGTATTATATTATTAATTATATTATATTATTGATTATATTATATTATTAATTATATTATATTATATTATATTATATTATATTATATTATATTATATTATATTATATTATAGTATATTATATTATATATTATATATTATATTATATTATATTATATTATATTATATTATATTATATTATATTATATTATATTATATTATATTATAACATACCAACTCAATCTCAACTTTAACATCAGCCCAAAATTAGGTGCTTAACAGTAAAAACCTCCCTGACCGCAAAGAGGAAAACACCAAACAATACAGCCTCTAAATGTTGGTCCGAGGCCAAATTTCACATGCAAAAACAAACTTCACACACGAAAAAGGAAGAGCACCACCTAACACCAGGAACAGACGGCAGTTCTCCAGAACTGTTGCGTTTACTCGAGCATCATGGGAAATAATTCAAGAGCCCACAAACCTGCATTTCTTCATATTTGAGGAATCGCTCATCTCACTTCCTGCTATTATGTCTACAGTAATACGCTTGATTCATGCTCCTTTATATGCCGGTATCTCTCCTGAGGGTCTGTCTGTTTCAATAATGAGCTGTGATGAGGTGGGAGTTTATCAGTGTCTGAACTGAAAGTGGTCTAGACGGCTGTTTAAAAGCTCAACGACCCTTTACGTGCATTAAAAACAGCTGTAAAACACGTCTCTTAGCATGTGCTGGTGATCTCTCATGGCGGTGAGACCTCGTGAAAATACACTCTCAGACAGTGGAGAGAGAAAGAGAAATAGAAAAACATCAGCAAAATTCCCCTATTGGCAGCAGAAGTGATTCGCTCCTCCACACACTCCTACTAAATAACTGAAGATGAGTGTAATGCAATCTCTCCCTAAAGAGCAACGACACTCAGTTCAGCGCATGCATTACATTTTGATATGTAATAAATTAAGGAGAATATTTTATGTGGCTGAATTCACTGTGACATGATTAAATGAGCCAGGATTTTCGCATTTGGGTCACTAACAAAAATGTGTTATATTAAAACATATTATATTATAATAATCCCATTAAAAGTACTTTAGACAGTTGTGTGAAGGACATAGAATAAAAATGATCAAATCTTTCATCTGCATCAAATAAAATTGTCAAAAAAAAGTGCTCAAGATATGCACTTACCGGCCACTTTATTAGGTACATCTGTCTAACTGCTTAATGCAAATTTCTAATCAGCCAATCTCATTCAATGCATTTGGGCATGTTGACATGGTCAAGCTCAAGCTGAGCATCAGAACTGGGAAGAAAGATGATGAACGTGGCATGATTGTTGGTGCCAGACGGGCTGGTCTGAGTATTTCAGAAACTGCTGATCTACTGGGATTTTCACGCATAACAATCTCTAGGATTTACAGAGAATTGTCCGAAAAAGAGAAAATATCCAGAGTGCGGCAGTTCTGTGGGCGCAACTGCCTTGTTGATGGCAAAGGTCAGAGGAGAATGGCCAGACTGGTTCCAGCTGAAAGAAAGGCAACAGTAACTCATTCACTCTTTTCCACCGGGGTCTGCAGAAGGGCATCTCTGAATGCACGACACGTCCAACCTTGAGGCAGATGAGCTACAGCAGCAGAAAACCACACCAGGTGCCACTCCTGTCGGCTAAGAACAGGAACTGAGGCTACAATTCACACAGGCTCACCAAAATTAGACAATAGAAACATTGCCTGGTCTGATGAGTCTCGATTTCTGCTGCCACATTCGGATCATATGAATCAAATATGATCATCTATGCCACAAAGGATTAAGGCAGTTCTGAGGCAAAAGGGGTCCCGGTACTAATAAGGTGTACCTAATAAAGTGGCCGATAAGTCTATAAGTACACCTTTCAAATATCTATTTTGTAATGAATATTTTCTATTGAATGCCATCTACTATAATAGTTGTGCATATGCCTTAGTTTAATCAGTGCTGAATCAAAATCTGAAGCTAATCAAACAAAATAACTTATGATAACAGTGTGTGTATGACGTCAGACAGTGGCTCGGGGGTCTGTCAGATGGCAGAGATGGATTGGAGAAGCACTAAGAAAATCCAATGCTGATCTCCATATGAATCCACTCATGATAAAGCACCATAAAACCACTTAAAATGAACCAGTAAACTGCAAACCTAACCCACAATATCCCTGTATGGTAATAATAAACCCCTGTGGAATGAGGCTGGTTAGTATCTGCATTCAGCAGGTTGGCACAGACAGCAGCTGATGTGTGTATGTGTGTGCTTACTATGCTGGCATGGTGTATTTCTGGCACACGCGTGCACATATGCTTCGAGTAACAAGCCTGTCATGGATGTGTGTGTGTGTGTGTGTGTGTGTTTGTGTGTGTGTGTGTCTGTAAATACACACGAAACTGACCTATTCCAAGAATGCATCTGGCCCTGCCAAAACACATACTGTCTACACTAGAGGACCTGAGTCATGTGCATGCTTTTAAATTGTGTGTGTGTTTGTGTGTGTGTGTGTGTGTGTGTGTGTGTGTGTGTGTGTGTGTGTGTGTGTGTGTGTGTGTGTGTCACAGTATGAAATTGTGAAGCACTTTGGTCAACTTGTGTGGTTTTTAAAAGTGCTCTAGGATAAAATTTGTATTGCATTATGATTTGTATAATGGTGCTAGCATTAGTTTACTGTAAACGCTTGGATCAACTGCTAAAAATCAGATTTTGTTTTTGATTCGGCTGATCTTTGTTTGAACTTGTATACAAACTGCATTGCTACAATTATACAGTACAAAATGGGTAAACGTAGGGAAAACACACTCAGTCATCTCTCAGAAACTTTGAACGAAAATTTGGACCAGTTATTGCACCAGATGTAATGTAATGTGTGTGTATATATATATATATATATATATATATATATATATAGCGTTTTAATCATGTATGGCCCTACACCCAAAGCACTTCACAATCATGAAAGGGGTCTCTCTACACCACCACCAGTGTGCAGCATCCACTTGGATGATGCAACAGCAGCCATAGGACAATGGCACCAGTGCGTTCACCACACACCAGCTATTGGTAGAGTGGATTGATGGTGATAGAGCCAATTCGGTGGATGGGGATGATTAGGAGGCCATGATGGGTTAGGGCTGATGGAGGAAATTTGGCCAGGACACTGGGCTTACACTCTTTACAAGTGCCATGGGAGACATGACCTTGATTTAAAGTCTCATCCGAAAGACGGCACTCACTGACAGTATAGTGTCCCCTTTAAAATATCCCTAATGCTGCGTTCACACCAGACGCGGAACGCGCGTCAAGCGCGAGTGATTTACATGTTAGGTCAATGCAAACGCGCGAATAGACATCCTGCGGCGAGAATGGCGCGAAATGCACGAATGGAGCGTTTTGCGCGTTTGACATGCGTTTCGCACGAATCGGTCGAGTTCGAAAATCTGAACTTTATCGGACATTTGCGCTGCGTAAACCAATCATGAGCTTGCTCTTGTGGGGGCCAGATTGTGATGTTTCGATTGTGACGTATCGCCTGTTGTACTGTCTGCACAGGAAACCAAAGATAAACCGAAGATATTTTGCACTAATGAAACAAAAAGAAATAAACAAATGTTGACCTTTTTGCATTTCATACTTCTGGGATGTTTTAAGACTTGCATTTGGGCAGCTTTCATTATAACCCATGTTTAGCACATAGCTTGAATTTTTATGCATTTAAAAAAATACTATATGTATAATATATAAATACTATATAATAATACAATATGTGTGTTCATTTAATCTTATTTGGTTGCATTTGAAAGTAAAAAAAAAACTCATAGGAAAATACACTGATGTGTTTTCCACGTTTAGTGTCTGGCGACTGACCTTGGTCTTCTCTGCTGAAGCGTTTGTAGAGGGCGAATTTGGCAGGGTTGTCTGCGACGGTGAACTTCTTGAGCAGGGCTTCGATCACCTGTCGCACCGTGTTGCTGTTGCTGATGTGCAGGGTGTTGATGGAGCCGCGGGGCAGGTAAAAGGCCTCCTTTGCTTTGACTCCTCCTGCGCCTCCTCCTTTAACAGTAATGGGCCGCCGCAGGTCCATCTGCACGTTGATGAAGCCAGTGTATGTGCCACTGGAACTCTGCATTACACAGACAGAGAAAAGACGAAAGAGACATTGAGCACAAGGGGGAAAAAAACAAACATATGATGCATTTGAGGCAAGTTGATTTTGAAAATGATGCTGTTGTTGTTAATGCTGCGGCAATAATGTTTTGGCATGCATCATACAGCTTAATTTTTGTGGGTGCATCAGTGTACTCTGTCCACAAACATGAGAAAAAAAAGTTTAATTTTTAGCACATGATTGTAATTTAAACGTAAAGTATGTTAATTTGATCAAATTTAACAGTAATTTAGTTTTCAAGAGGCATTTCAAGACTCATTTCTTTAAGAATAATATAATCATCACCTGTAACTAAACACTAAAAGCATTAAAAGCATGTAGGTTGTTTGTAACAATAAGTCAACCAATTAAATAAAAACTAATATTACATTTATTTAGAAAATACATAAAAAAGTCAACTTTATTAATTTATCTATATTCCAAGGCAACTAAAGCTGACGTAACATTTAAAATAAAACTTATCAACTAAATATACTGATATTAAAACATTTTTTAAACTTATAAAGTATACTAAAACTACAATTAAATAAAATATATACACATTAAAGAGGCATTTTGGAGTGGCCTTTTATAGTGGCCAGCCTAAAGCACACGTGTGCAATAATCATGCAGTCTAATCAGCTTCTTGATGTGCCACACTTGTTGGGAGTATGGATTCAACCAAGGGGAAACGCTATGAATGAACAACACTTGAGAGAAATAGGCCTTTTGTGTACATAGAAAAGATTAAAATCTTTAAATTCAGCTCAGAAAAAATAGGAGCATACTCAAAAATGTTACTTTACTATTTTATATTAAGTATAGGAGCCAAATTAGATTTCATTTAATGATAATGTTTATTTGTTTGCCGATTAGTTTGGGTTTCACACTTGGGTATTATGTTTTGGTCACATGGACATACCTGGTACTTGCTAGAGCAAATAAAGCACGGTAACACAGGTGTTAGGAAGACAGAATGAGAGTGGGGCAGCCGTATTTTTTTGTTGACCACCACGGCACACACAACAACCCTATATTACTACACGCCACACTACAACGCAATAATCAGCCTTTAATGCCATACGCAACAGGTATTCAACCCACCGATTGCTGTTTGTTTTGTCATGTTTCAAGATTTTATAAAGTTTTGCTACTGACATCTTGGTCTCAGTGTGTCTGTCTCAGCCAGCAGCTCGTCACAAATCAAAAGGACCCTCACTGCCTCTCTAGCGACTATAGGAGGAATCAGGAAGTCACAATATTAAAGGTGTATGTGTCAAATGAACAGTAATTTAGTTTTCAAGATATATGATATAGATATAGATATATATATATATAGATAGATAGATAAATATATGAGCAATATTACACGAGTAGCAGTGCGAAATGGCTGTATACCGGCAATGGTGGGAAGCGTGCATTGCGGCCGAGTGCCTTAGTGCCAATATACAGCCATATCGCACTGCTACGAGTGTGGTGTTGCGTTTATACAACAGTTTGACAGCATAATTGTGTATATAAAACAAAATCAAACATGGAGAGTCTCAAAAACCCTTTTGTATGAGGAACTACTTTCTTCCGCGTTGGATTCAAATCATAAGCAGACAGTTAAACAGCTGAGCAAGCATCTGTTAAACTTTAGATCTGTAGTGTCTGCTTTTTGCTGGCTGTATGTGGGCGGAGTAATACACAAAGGGTAAAGAGGCTGTACGGGTGCTGATATTACTTAAATATATCACAGCTATAAGCCAATCAGACTGGAGAACCAGACAGAACTGTTGTATAAATATATATATATTGCATTTAAAGCACATTTGTAATTCTGAACCCCCATCATATAATGCTTGGATGTGTGGGAACTGTATGAAATGGAGCAAATAAAATATGCATTATTGCATTTGCTAACTATTTTCCTAAAGAGATGGCCTCCTGTCAAGGCTTTAATTCTTCAATAACGAGCCAAATTGCTATGATCAAGCTCACTCCTTTATTTCTCCACCTTATTGTCCACTTTTTTATTTATTTTTAAATATATTTTTATTATTATTTATTTTATTATAAAATTTTTTATATATTATAAAAAAATCTTTCCTCTTTTATATGTCCTAAGGATGTTTTTATTTTTAATTTTCTACATGTATTCACAACCATTATGATAGCTAGAAATTGAAAAAATAATAATAATAATAATTTTTACACTTTATTGTACTCTATTTAATATTGCATTCTTTGATAAAACTAACACACACTCCTTACTCCTCACTCCTTTGTGCCAAAAAACCCCACTCCTTTAATTACGCTTTCAACATTTTCTAAATAACTAGTAACGATAATAGTAAAACTATAGTTTGCTTGTAAACTCCCAGTTTTGTTTTCCTCAGCAGTGTGCATCACATCTATAAGTATTGTCTGGCAGTCCAGATGGAGCCCAGATTTGAGGCTCTTCTGTCTGTAAGCTCATTAGTCCACATGGCAGCCGTGACTTCAGGCTACGGTCGAGACACCGGGGTGTAATTACAGCTCACAAACCTCCTCTGAAACTCAATGCACTGACACACAACCACACTTTAAACTCGGTGATCCAGCACATGCTGTGGACTCCTAACCAGTTTAAGCTCACATACACATATGCAAAGTGTTTGTGCCACAAGAGGCTGCTGGGTTAAGTTCAGTCTAGTTTAGTCCTAAGTTCAGAGAACACTTTGCTCTTGAAATATTGTAAATATGTCCTAGAACTAGTGTGTAATCCAGCTCTGAGATAAGCTGCTGGTTTCTGGACAAAGGTACAGTGGTAAAGTCTGCTGTTTTGACATCGCTGTCTTTATGGCTGTCACGTGATGCATTAGAAGAAATGATGAAGGGATTATGATGGGAACAAGGATACAGCAATTTATTATTCCTTTTTCCAAATATTTCCCAAATGATGTTTAACGGAGGAAGGAATTTGTTTAAGTATTTTCTATAATATTTTTTCTTCTGGAGAAAGTCTCATTTGTTTTATTTCGGCGAGAATAAACGCAGTTTTTAATTATTTTAAAGCTATTTTAAGGTCAATATTATTTGCCCTTTTAAGCAATATTTATTGTGATTAAACGATGCTCTTTAGCTTTCAAAATATTTGCAATCCAAAGCATACACATGAATATATTTCATTTCCGAAGGCGCTGCTGTGTGCTGACATTTCTGACCTTGTTCGGTCATTAGATCTTTGGATTATGAAATGATTATTAGTGATTAGATTTATGCGTTTAAATAGTTGTTGTGGATGACGGAGGTCTACATGAACTCACCAGTGACATTTTGTAGAAGTCTCGTGAGTCTCTGTTGTACCGGTCCACCTTCTGTCTGATCTCCTCAAAAGTGAGATGAGTTCGCAGCTCCTTCTCTTTCTCCACATCCTGAAACCCAGCAGATGAATAAAGCATTTAGCCAGCAGAAAGGTCAGCACAGGTCTCGCCTGCAGCTCATTCTGACAGCAGAAGAGGTACGACTTCAATACTGCTGAATAATGAAGCTATTGAAAGAAAGGATTTCTTTGTTGGGAGCCTGTTTATGAAGCGCCAGCCTAAAATAGCCCTCTTAACTGGTGACATCCACGTGTAGCATAACATTAAGTACATATGCAGTGAAGCTAGAGGACAAATGCTTTCTTGACTGCTGTTTTCTCACTGCAGTCTTTTTTTTTGTTGTTTATTTTGTTATTGAGAGGACATCCCACAGCCAATGTTTGCATATTGATCTAAAAGTCTGTTTTGTAGCTACGAATATTATTTCAAACCCTAGTCATGTATTGAATATGTTGAACATTAGATTACATATTAGATTATAACCATCAAAATATAACAAAATGTAATTAAAACATTAGTCTTGGAGCTAAATGAGATCACTGTATAATTATGCCTTGTATCTTTATAGAGTATGTAGCATGCTGATATGCAAGGAAAAAATTCTGATCCAAGTGCGAAAAAGTTATATCTTATCATATTACATACTGTGATATATGACTGTAATAATACATAGTGGAAACTGGATAGCAACTATTCAGAACAACTAACATGCACCCAAAACCTAAAAACAATCTTACAAACCCAAAACCAACCCCCTAGCAACCACATAATATCCTTGCAACTAATCAGATTACTCAAGTTTCTGTTTTATCTAATACATTTTCGTTTTAAATTGCATACGTTTAGCTACGGTTACACCAGTGGTTCTCAAACTGTGGTACGTGTACCACTAGTGGTACGCAGGCTTCCTTCTAGTGGTACACGGAGGAATGAAATATGTCATGCACATGCTACACACATTTCAAAATTGAACAAAAATGATGTATATAATACGACATATATGACATATAGCCTATATTTATGAGATAATCTGCCACGTTTTTTTAACTGTGCAGAGTTGTAGCTGCTTTACTGGGCCTACTACACGACTGTATTTCAATACTGCTCATTTTGGTGGTACTTGGAGAGACAATTTATTTCTGAGGTGGTACTTGATGAAAAAAGTTTGAGAACCACTGGGTTACACCATTCACACTACGTCGGAGTTTTCGAGTGGTGAAAACTTTTTGAGCGCCGAAAACTTTTTGAAAATGCTGAAGATGCCGTATTGGTTTTAAAACGTTGCTGCTCTGTGTCAGTGTGGATGGGAAAAAACAGACATCTGAAAACTGAGGCTTGGAATCTGAATGGGGCTTTTCCCTCAATATTAAGTAGCCTACACAAAGTTCAGTTTTGCATCCTCTCCTTGTAAGTTCAGACTTCGCAAGTTTGATATGGCTAAGTTGTTTCACTTTCTTAACAATAAAATGAAAACATAAGGAACTGCCTATTTTCATTTTGATATTAGCAACTTAGACACTAAGAATGTTGGCGCATGCCAGAGTGTGTTTGTGTGTGGTCTTGTGATGTGCATTTTCAGCAGTATAGTGTGGACGGAGATCTGTTCAGAAACGCTAGGTGAAGCGCCAGTGTGGACGTGGATCGTTTTCATTTTAAAACGCATTAGTGTAAACAGGGCCCTAGTCAACAACTTTCATACCATTTCACACCTCAAGCTTCAAGTAACCCCATAGAAACTCTCTAGTAACCACACATAAACACCCCAGCAAAAATGTCAGCAACTTCAAACAGCTTCATGCCTCAAGCTATCCCCATTGCAAGACCCTAGCAACCACAGAGAACCCCCCTAGCAACCACATCAACATATTTCATTCAGTTTAACACTTCAAACTTTAAAAACTACTTCAATCATTCAGACTAAATCATTCATTAGGGTTTTCTCAAGCCTTGAAAGCTTGAGATGACAAACTTTAAGTCTAGTTTGTGTTTGTAATACAATGTTTAAATGCATAATTTTCCATAAGCCAGTGACACAACCAAGATAAGACATACAACCCTATTGTTATGGCTGCCATAGTGCACTTCCCTGATACAATGCAATCTTTAAAAGTTACCTCAACTATCAGAATATTGTATAAAGAGTGTACAGTGCACTGTGGTCTTACATGGTCATATCACAGAGAAGTTGATCTGCATTCATGAGCACTCGTTTAAAACAAAAGCTCAGAGCACCTTATAAGGGAACAGTCCTGTGCTGAAGTGACACAATGTTGATAGACAAGGAGCTTCCCAGCTAACATACTCCAGAGGCTAAATATTGTGAACTGTTACAGACTGTCGTAATTCCCCTCAAGCACGGGCCAAAGCTGCTTGGCGTGTTTGCAATTACAGGTGGTTTTACGCTGGAACTTTAAAGTGCATGACTCACATTGTTTTCATACAAAGAAAGCATCTACTTAAAGGCTAAACACCTTTTGGAATTGCTGCGTTTGTAATGAAGCTTGGGAAATAAACATTTCCGCTATAGAGCATGTGCAAATCAAAATCAACTATCTAATTCTTCTTTCTTCAATCCCCCAAAAAAGTGATGTAGAGCATAACACAATAAATGAAGAAGCATCTTAACCAATACAGATGGATCAGTTGGAAACAGGGTCTTAGATTTCTCTAGGACGTAAAAAGCTTCAAGGGGTGCATCAAAGGCACATAGGTTCACGTTGTGTTAACATCTCTAAACATTTGATTCTAAACAACTTTGAGGGATACGGACACCGTCTGCGATGTTAGATGTTTGTTCTTGTTGCTCAGGGAACGGACGCACGCAATACGCGCAGTACGTCGAATGCGGTAAGCAAGAGCGACTCCCTTCAGATCAACATGCATGATCGCGTTCACCAAATTTGCTTAAACTAAACATTCGAAAGTATGGCTATATTTTACAAGCAAGGATTCTGACACATGCAGCAGATGCTTTACGTGTTAAGAGGGGAAACACGTCAAACTTAATGAAACATTTGAGGGCACATGGACTCAACTTAAATGCAGAGGAATGTACTGTCTTTGACAGCCTGCGACATCACACTGATTGAAAGTGCCAGATGTTTACATGGACAACAACACTCCGCTTTTAATATGATTAAGACAATACCCTGATTAAGAGTCTACCGTGTAAACAGAACGTTTTGATTACCTTAAAGGTCCACAGACACTTGCATCACAAAATGCGGAGGTTTTTTCTTTCCATTCGGCGTGCGGTATAAAAATCCCATTGAAACAACACTCATCCACCGGTCTTTACTCGCATCAAATACTTCTGTTTGCCATGGGGTGGGGGGATCGGGTGGTGGGAGTGTTTATGAATTAAATGTTCGTAAATGAAAGTGAAACTTCCGAACTGCAGTTTAAGTCAACAAATTAAGAATTAAACACCCGAAATTACATGAAACTCCAGAGGAAACGTGGATAGTGTGATGACGCAATAACGTTAATCAATCTATGTACTATATGTTAGACGGGATCATGAAAGGAACATTCAAAAAGCAACCCATGTAAACACCTTCATCATATTATTGTCTTATTCAATTAAGGAAAATAATTCGATTACTGATGTCCATCAGTCACAAGCCTGTGAACAAAGGAGTTCAGTATTTTGATGACAGTCTTTCCACAGGTTAGAAGTAAGCTAATGTAATCGCATACTGCAAATCTTAAATTCATGTTAACAAACAAATGATCAAAAGAAATATATGAATGCAATTCATATATACAAAATATGAATTAATGTTTACTTTAATTATATTGTTCAATTAAAACTATAAAAAAAAACTATCAACTATCAAATAAAAGTTTTTCTAGAGTCATCCACCATAATTTTGTGGCTCAAAAGTATCGATTCAGGCACCGTTTTGGCCATTTTAAATGTATTAATTTAGCACCGGTATCGAAATAACCTCAAACGATACCCAACCCTTCTTCAGACATGAAAACCAAGAGTCATTAGCTTAATTGCTTCTTCAAGCTGACAAGCATAAATGCAAATGGCAAACAAAACTTCCCAGACTATCCTTAAAGGTTTCTGTCACATGTTAAGATCAGACCAATTAACTCACAATAGATGAAGTCATGCCTACAAGTCAAGAGCCCATTAAGTCCTATTGACCACAACAAAAGCTGGTAAGAGCTTCATAAACGAGGGGTTGAGAGAGTCTCAGCGTGGCCTGTTGAGCGTGTGTAAAGGATTGTAGCTCACCACATCAGCTTGTGCCGCCTATGCATTCAGTGATGTGGTCTACATCAGCTCTTTGTTGGTTGTTCATTAGCCAAGGCAAGCCGTGCATGTCGGTCATGTAAAGTTTGATTGGTAACCACAGAGTTATGAGAGCATTCACGTCATGCTTGTTCCCAGAGCCCCAACATGTAGTCCTACAGGTTTTGATGTTGATTTGTCTAGCTGAACTGGTTTTCAAGGTACTGGCAGCTAGATTTATGCAACTCTCACATGGTCAATGGGACTGGGATGATAAATTGATGAATTGCGAATCTAGAAATGATTCTACAGCGATTCTGAAATTTTGGCCAATTTTGTTTAATCAATTCACCTGTACTACATGTGTTTGGACTGTGGGGGAATCCGGAGCACCTGGACGAAACCCACACCAACATGGGGAGAACATGCAAACTCCACACAGATATGCTAATTAGTCCAGCCAGGATTTGAACCAGCGACGTTCTTTAAATTGATACAATGTCCTCCAAAAATCTAAGAATCAATCCATGAATCATAATACATTGATTTATTGCCCTAATGGTCACACAGTAAACCAAAGCAGGGTTGTGTCTGGTTGGTAACTAAATAGGAGACCACATGGGAAAACTCAGTTGCTACTGGAAGAGGTGCTAGTGAGGCCAGGGGGGTCCTAGACACTTAGGGCGTACTCACACCATGCTATCCGAACCGTGCCCAGGCCTGTTTCCCGGATCATTTCAGAAGTGTGAGTGCGCCAAATTGGGCTCAGACACGGTTCACTTGGCCGGCCCTGGCCCGGTTGGAAGAGGTGGGGCTGAGCGTGGTCCACTTGGGCTTTGGCCCGGTATCCTTGTAGTGTGAGTGCAAAATGCGCCAAAGTACAAAACTGAAAACGAGACATGACTTTTAAGGGGTTGTTTCATATGGATTTATTAATCAATCTTACTATTCAATGAACGCAAACTGCCATAGTTTATTAAAGACACAAACCCCTCACTGCACGACAGCTGCGCACCTTCAGCAAACCTCCTTATTACTGCAGCACGAGGGCTTTATGACTGTTTAAGAGCGTCAAAAGTGGCGGATCTGTTCGGCGAAATATCTGACCACACATTACTGCATCCCTAAGGACTGTTTGTCGAAATATTTGACTGCATGTCACTGCATATCAAACGACTTAAATGATATAACTAGAGAAATCTCCACTGTGCTGAGTGAGCGCTTATTGAACAGCGCAGCCTCGATGACGCAAGCGTGCCCAGGCCCGATTGTAATGCGAGTGTGGGCCATCGGAGGAGACGGGAGGGGGGGACAAGTGTGCTTTGGCCCGGTTCGAGGCGACTGTACACTGTGAGTACGGCCTTAGGGGTCCCAGTATATTGATAGTCCTTAAAAAAAAAAAAAAAAAAAGGTAGGAATATATCCCTAGCATCCTGGCCTAGCTTGCCCATTGGACTCTGTCCATCATGGTCTTCTAACCATGCCAATATCATCTAATTGGCTTCACTCCTTCTCCTCTCCAGAAAGGTAGGTAGTTAAGAAGATCCCTCATAGCTAAATAAATCTACAAATTACTAATTACTATTAATATTACTGCTGATGTAATGGTTGGGGAAGTACGAAGCAACATTACGTATAGGAGGCCATGCAGTACTATACCAGGAAGGACAGGGTTAACGCAGATGCCTCTACACAGCAGAGCCTGACAAAGGCAAAGTAAACACTAGGCCGATGAGGTAATGCAACAGAAAAAGCCTCTCTACCTCCCTGGCTGTGAGGGATTGTGTGTCCTTTCTCTCATGTGGAGCAACACACCGAGAAAGACAGCGAACAAGAAGAACAAGTTAAAAGCATCCCAGAGGTCCGACTGGACCACCGCTACTAGTCTTAGATCAATCAAGTTTATCCTAAAAGAAACTCCCATTAAAGGGAGAAAGTAAACGGCACTCTGTAGGGCCCCATGGTGTCCTTGGTGAGCTGATAAGCAAGAACGGAGGGCGTGGTGGTGTGTGCTAATGTAAGGGTTTTTGTTCCTCATTCTCAGTCATGTGTTGCTGATTTCTATCACACTTGGTGGTCACTGTATACCCAATTTAAATTAAGCAGGACAATTTAAGTGCAACTCGACTGGTTTTTCTGGTGCACTTCTATCTTGCAAACTCTTCTCTTGTGTGGATAAAGCACCTGATATCATCTGCACCGCTGAAAGAAGAGTCAGACGAGCGTGACCATCAGACAAACACCAAAAGGATCAGAAAACAAGACCAACGAAAGACGCCCTTACGTTTTATTTTTGGCTAAGCTTTGCAGGGGATTTCAGACCACACCTGTAATGAACACAGCACATTGCACTTGCCAATGTTCACTGATGTGCAAGCTCCAATAAAACAGCCCCCTCTGAATCCCCCCACCCCACAGGAAGTCCCAGGCCACCACACCTTTTCCTCCCCAACACATTCCTCGGCTAATGGGGTTTCTGCAGAGAGCAGCAAAAACTGTCAATACCCTTATGCAAACAAAAAGGCTGGACTCCCGTCACTGGGCGATTGTCTGACAACCAAAGGCATAAAAATGAGCATTCTGTGCGACTTCCTACTCAGCAGGACAGTGGGAAGACCGAACTGCATGATGTGATTCTAGAAGATTCAGAACTGCAGGGAGGTTTATGGACTACAGGAAATCATTGCCAACAACAATAAAGGAATGGAAATCACCAAGGAAGTTAGTAAACACTTACAAAAAAGCTTAAACTAGTCACATTACCGGCAGCAACACTTCCTTTACGTTGTGAAACAAACATACAGGGTCATTTGCTGAAATATACAAAGTCATACTCTAGAGCAGGGATCGCCAACCTTGTTCCTGGAGGTCCGGTGTCCTTCAGATTTTATCTCCAACCTTAATCAAACCCACATAAACAAGCTAATCAAGGTCTTACTAGGTATTATTAAAACACCCAGGCAGGTGTGTTAAGGCAAGTTAGAGCTAAACCCTGCAGGACACTGGACCTCCAGGAACACGATTGGTGACCCCTGCTGTAGAGTTTTCATTTAGTTGTGTTTTCATTGACCACCCCAATTTTGTAGCTTTCAACAAGTATTTTGGTACTTTCACAACAAGTGCATCTCGTAAGGTTATCTACACATGTTGTTATTTAGCTCATGGGATGTTTCATTATGAGTACTATAACATCACCTCACAAGGGAATGTCCACATAGGCCTTGCCTTGATACACCCAAGACATCAGCCCTTAACCATAAAACCCCTTCTAAACTTCCTCCAATAAAGTGCAGTTTCATAACTCTGTTTGTCTACATGGAACGCCAAGGGAACAAGAAAATGTACAGCAATGTACATTACGAAACCCAGACATGCTTAAACAGCACTAGGTGTGTAAAGTAAGACTGTGGAAAACATCTTTCATCTCCTTTGTTGGCGTCCCCTACAAACAGGCCAACAATAAAGCAAGAGCCCCTCAAGGACTCTCACAAGCTGCTTTCATTGGAAAGCTTGACCAATGCCTCCCAGCGATTTCCATCCCAACGTCACAAAGTTCTGCTGGAATAGTAACTCATGACTGACAGTTTACTTTAAAATGAACGCATTTGTAGTACTACACACGATTCCCAAGTAGGTGCCTGTGACTTGTTTGGGATTTATGGGTAAACTAAGCTTCAAAGATTACTGATAACAAAAGATATGAGATAAACCATAAAAATAGGGTGTGTTTACTATTGCTTGCAACTAAAGGCAACACTATACTGTAAAAAAAAAAAAAAAACAGTCTGCTACTTTCTCAGAAAGAAGACTTCTTAAGAAAGTGAGGAACCTGAGTCCTTTACAAACCAAAAAGACTTGTCCTTCTTGCACAACGCCAAGTTAAATACGATCCGGGGTTGATTCACACAGAGAGGAAGTGGAACCGTCTGACTCACAGCGGCAGCCTGATTGATCATAACAAACCTGTCAGGCCAGATGGGAGTACAGTTCCTTCAGTGAGCTCAGAAAACAATGAAATATAACCTAATTCTTTGACGTCTCGGGTCATAATTCCTAAGAAATCTTCCCACTCGCAATGGCTGTGAACTCTGAGAAACTAAAGAGGAAAACTTTGTCAAACTTCATCTGTTGTTTACGATGCCATGCAAAGCTGAAATCACAAACCAGAACATAATCAGATAAAAAAGCCAAATTGGATGACCTTGGCAATAAATATTAGCCAAAAGGGAAGACACATGACGTCAAATAGGCCTCTCTGTTAGTTCCTGAGAGCAATGTCTAGCTAATTTGCAGTTGGAAAGCAAACAACGGAGTCTTTCAAATGTATCATTAACAGGATGTACACTGAGCATGATCATTTGAGACCAAAATAAACCTAGTACTAAAGGTATAAAAAAAATTGTAGAGGTCTAAATTCAGTGTGCTAAAAGGTCATAAATTCAACACTAAAAGATCCAGATTTAGTCATTACGATAAGGAGAATAAGAACCATTGTTCACCGCGATACAGGATACAACTGAAGCACTCAGCGATGATGTCATTCCAGAGTTATGACGCTCAGGAATGATTTCAAAGGCGTAGAATGAAAGAGGCTGAGATCAGATGTTACACATGCCAGGTGTGCACTGGGAGAACTTATCCAGTTTCAAAGTCGCATTCACCAAACCTCATGCCTTATCTCTGCACCAAACTATTGTGGGTAGGTTTTATCATGTGAATTATTTTTACTCAAACAACTGGACTAACATTAAGGTTACATATAAACAATCTAATATCGATGTAGATAAAAAGGACTAAAACGCGGGTTCCAAACTGGCAGAGATAGTGGAAGCTTCAACAAATGTTTATCTAGATTAAGGTGCATGAATAAAACAGCTGACAGCGAGATCTAACGAAATCCAGGAAGCGATAACACCCGAAGAAAACCCTGGAGTATAAACACCATTTCCTGAAGGATTCATATCTATGCATGATAAAAAAAAACACAGGTCTTTAACAGAAACCTCTTTGAAATTAAACATGACATCATATACTGTAAACAGGACAAACCTTAGCTGTTACAGCTTGCTGTGTTAATGGTAAGACTGTTGTGTACATGAAGCAGACGGGACTTTGAGACTACATTTATTGCTCCAATTAAGGACGTTTATACCTAGTATCAAAAGGTATTCGCATCAACAGTAGATTAATGAGGCACATTCTTTTTTGTCCACTTAGTTTCAATCACTTTTCTGATTTCTTTACGGAGAGAAATGTGTATGTATGCATGTTTGTTTTCTAATCTTATAACCTAATACTGTGAAATAGGAGACGGCAGAAACATTTCTGCACTAAAAGCCACTAAACTACAGCGAAAGTTGTGGATTTGCATATGTAAGACAATATAATGGTTTTACATGCTTTTTCATAGTACAATTTTAAAACATTAAAATGTTTAATTAAATAAAAATGTAAATAAAATATATATTTTTAATTTAAATAATTATTGCAAAGCAGTTTTGGGTTTCAGTTTTCAGCCAAATTCATTCAGAATTTTCGGTTTCGACCCAGAATTTTCATTTTGACGCACCCCTAAAAAAAAAACTCTTTTCTTATACAACCCCAAATCAGAAAAAGTTTAGACAGTATGAAAAATGCAAATAAAAAAAGGTAAGTTTTCTAAATTTACTTGTATGATTGACTTGTATTTCATTGCAGACAATACGACAAACATTATTTAATGTGTTCCTCATTTTGCACACATTACAAACTCCTGGCTGTGGAAGAAGAGGATACAGGTACTTGAGTGGCCTGCCTGCAGCCCTGACCTGTCTCCAATAAAGAATGTGTGGGGCATTCTGAAGGGAACAATGCGACAAAGGCTCTATACTGATGCCCACTTTAAGACTTGTTTGCAAGAACAATGGGACAAAGTAACACCAGAAACACTTTATCACTTGCAGTCTTCAGTCCCTAAACATCTTTTAAGCATAGTGAAAAGGAATGGCAACATTACAAAGTGGTAAATCCTTTACTGATACAACTTTTTTTTTTTTTCAAGTGTTGCAAGAACTAAAACTAAAATTAATTTTAGTGTTGCAAGAACTAAAATTAAAATATTTTTTTTTAAATCATGAGGAACACATTAAATAATGCTTGCTGTATTATCTGCAATGAAACGCAAGTCAATGTACTTTTAGAAATTACTACTTTCTTTTTTTATTTGCCTTTTCCATACGGTCCTAACTTTTTCTGATTTGGGGTAGTAGCATACAGATTTGAAACTTAATAATTTCCAAACCATGACATGTGCTCCAAATCAAAGTTGGAAAGTTCAGTTCACTATGCAGAGGTTTTGCGTGACATCGAACCAATGGACCATATGACAGCGAGGCCGAACAACCACCTTCATCTGGTCTTATCTTCCTCTTCACTGTAATTACAGCTCTTCTCTGCGAAACTGCAACCAGATGCTGTACATATAAATCCATATGAGTCTACCCGAGCCATGAACAACGCAAGGGAGAGTGGGATGTCTGTAAATATCAACCCATTTTCAAAGCTTCAAGAATATCAAAGACACTAAATAAATCATATTGATGGGGGCTTTAATTGCTAGTATTTCATGCACTGGTGTAGTATTTTATGCAACTGGTGTAGTTTTGGGTGGGTGCAGTTAGACGTTGCCATCATCAAAAGCAGATTATAATAAATGAGATGCACACCTGGATGATAATCAAATACTGCTCCATGACGCACAATGCTACTTTGTGGGCTAATCAGATTAAGTGGCAATGCTCTTTTTATGCTGAGCCTGATGCCTCTTGAAAACAAACACAGTGGCCTATTGGAGGCTTGTAATCTGACGCTTCCCTAAACAGTCCCAAAATAGTCTAAAATATTGCTCCAGCCCTCTGAGAGTTGGTTTTGATGTCTTAATAAGTTGGTTTTGCGCAATGCAAGATCTGAAACCGCTGAACCCAGTTGATGTGTTCATGTAACAGTGACTTATTCGACCATGACAGAGCAAGCAGAGTGAAATTCTTTCCATTCTGAGATGAAAGGGACAGACACAAAACACGAACTCAGACAAAACAGCGGAGCATAAAGGGAGTTTGCAGGGTACGGACAGAGCAACACATGGCTCAACATGCCATAAGTGGAGAAGTTTTTTTTGTGTAGCAATTTCAGTGCAAAGTTATGGGTATTTAGCATATGCACAAGCCATGTTTTACCCAAAAATCTAAAGAATATAAAATAAATATATTTAGTACATAAAATCGCAACCATCTACAGCATTGGTCCCCAACCCCAGTGCCAATTTGTACCGGGCTGCACAAGAAGAGAGCATACAGGGTCCCGTTATGCAAGTATAATAAACATAAAAACATTCTTTTCTTCCTTTTCAATTAAATTGATTAATGAGCAAATAATCTGTTTGAAAAAGACGCATTCCAGTTATTTATTGTATTGGTAAATTTAGCTAAAAAATGTATTTTGCTACTCTGGTCTGCATCACAAGCTCCATCTTTTAAAATGTGGATATCACAGATTGCTACATGGCTACCATTAGAAAAACTTACCTATGACAAACATAAAAAATCTGATAGATTTTGGTCAATTTGGTCTCCCCTTTGGGAGTACATAAAAGAGCTCTCTTAAATTAACACAACATCCTTGACATTCATTTACACTTTTTGTTATAACCTACTCTAAGATGATGTAATTGTACTTTTAATTATTTTTCACCTGTATATTTTATTTTTTTATTTCTTACATTAATTTCTTTTACTTTCACTCTCAAGACTTACATTCTCTTTAATATGCTACAACATTTTGATGTTAATGTTTTGTGAATATGGGCATACAATAAAAAAATAAATAAATAAATAAAAATTGATCAATGAGCAAGTTGGGTAGGATGGTCAAAGATTAAGATAATTGGACTGGTTGGCATATATGAGGGCAGTGGGGCACATTATATTTTATTTTATTTTTAAATGACTGATTTTATGGAATATTAGGAGGCATTTTAAGATTAGATTTTAATGTGCATGCATGTTATATGTTGTCTTGTTGGTGTCTATGTACATCAGTACCTTTTATCTAAAACAAATTTCTCCTACGAGAGACAATAAATTTTACCTTGACAAGAAATCATTAATCATTTCAGTTGTATTTCAGTAGTCTGAACAATCTTTTATTTTGAAAAATCTCTATTTAAAAAAAAAAATGACCGTATTCTCTTAGGTCATCTCGCCAAAAATCAACCCACAAGCTAGCAAAATGAGTAAAAAACAGACGTCTTGGGAGCGTTTCTTTGCAGAGCAGAAAAGGCCCAGTGAAGGACCCACGGGTTGCCAAGGAATGGATCCGCAACCCATTTGTCAACAAATAAGGTGAATCCAGCAAGGCTGTGCAAGAAGATCAACTGCTGGAGATTACAAATGATGGCGGCTGTTCACATATTGCGTCTTTTCCATGTGCAAGTCTGTTATTTCCAGTGGAGGTGCACGGCTTGCATATTGAGAGTGTCACGTGGCTTGTGCCTTTTAGGCGTGCCAAGTTGAAAACATCTCAACTTTCAGAATGCCACGAGTCAGGTGACAACAACTATGTACAAGAATATACACATTTCTGTAGACTAATTATCTCAGACAAATACAGAACAATCAAACACTGAAGCGCTTCTTAATTTTCTACATAAACAAAAACTTGTGACCAATCTGAAGTGGTAAAAAAATAAATGAATAAATAAAAAACGGTTGGGGACCACTGATCTATAGGACTCTTAAGATACTTTCCATTGTTTATTTTTTTAATGCTTTTAAATTCTTATTACAAGATAAACTGACTTAAATTCTGTATACTTTAAATTTCAAAATATTTTTAACAACGCTTATTAAAATAATACAGTATTTTTATTACTTTTAATGGCCCCAAAATAGGTTTAATATTTGAAGGAATCTACCATTTTGTATGTCTTTTATCTACATTCTGAGGTTAAATGATATATTTTGACACATTATATGTAAGATTTTAGGCCTACTTTACACAAACCTAATTAAACCTAAATATCTGCTATAAATGTCCAATTATTTATTATAAACGTTCATTCTTTGCCACAAAGTGACTTATAAATCCATCATTAAATGAATGGCTTTTGGTTGGCCATTAATAAGATTCAAATATCTGTGGAAAAAGTTTTAGCAGCCTATAAATGTCTACTTGTTAGTTTGAGAAGAGGTGGATAGTGTGAAATAAACATTTACTTTCAGTCCTGTGAACAGCAGAGTTTATTCCTGCGTTTGCACTCATGAAACCCTGGAGCTTATGTTTGCATTAACATCCTCAAGGTTTAGTTTTATCTATCCAAGCATGGCTGACATGAAGGTCATTAACGCTAATAACAGTCCAAATGATCTGAACCCTAGCGAAGAACTGACGTAATGACTCAAAGTGCTTTGATCACTATCTCGACGGCTGAAACATTCAGCAAGTTTTAGGAAAAGCTTGTGGAAAAGCTAAACAATGGATGCGAAACCTTCACAAGAGTTCACAGCTAAGTTACTTTGTGTATTCGGTGGCTGTGCTGGCAAAAGCATGTGAATATTCAAGGCCGAAGACGTCATTCGCAAACCATTCGCCACCAAATGGAACTCAGCCACAAAAACAAAGTGGGATACTGTAAACATGCAACCGACCGCTTTAATCCGCAGGTAAAACATGAGCTTCTGTATACAACCGCAGCAGGCACTTTTGAGTTTAGTCAGTGTACGACCGCTGATTTAATTTCCGCTAAATCAAGCATTGAGTTATAAAAACAGCCTGCAAACTGAAGATAAGTGCCTGGCCTTTCCCCCATACTATCCTGAAGAGCAAAGCTTTCAGAAAACCAGGAAAATGCTTTCAGCGATTCTGAGTTCAGCAATTCACACTCTCTCATCCACTGTAGAGATAAAGCGCAAAATATTTTCTATTTTAAGATTTTTTGAATGCAGTTGTTGCTTTGATAAAAACTACTATATATCCAGTGCTCAGCATAATTGAGCAGACCCCATTTTGAAAATAAATGTTTCTCCATTTCTCAGTGAATATAGGCGATGTATTTTGGTGCATTTAAACAAAACAGATTTATTAAATAGATACATTTATTAAAATAATATTTTTATCCCCAAACATTTTTAGAAATTAAAAGATAATACAATTAAATTCTAGCAAAATATTGAAAAAATAAAGTACAACCTACAAAATTGCAACAATTCTTATTTTTTTTTTGCCTCTTGATTTTTCCACTTTTTGAAATTTGTATTTAATATTTTTCTATAACATATAAATGTGGGTGTACTAGTTTTTGGACCATTATCGTAAGTTATTTTGTTAGACGAGCTTCAGAATTGGCTTCAGTACTGACTAATGTAATGTATATGCTCAAATATAACCTTGTAAAGCTTCCTATTAAAAATATGAATTTAAAAGAGAGATTTGTGAGGGTGTACTTACATATGCTGAGCACTGTATGCATGCATGCATGTATATACAGATTAAAATACACTGAAAACTTATTCACTAGATTTTTTTAAGGCAAGTGGTTGTAAACAATTAGTAATGTTAAACGTGTTTGTTTAAATTCAGCTTATATATATTGTTTGCAACATTTTGCAATGAACCATTTTTTCAGTGTAATTAGTAACTGTAATTTACATTTTTTAATTCTTCAATCAACTTGCTTTTATGTGTTTAAAATAATACAATTTAGTATGATGACTGACTCTTTTCGATACATTTTAATAAGCAGAGTTCAGAATGAGAATCTTATTTCAGTTTTAGATTAATATAGACTGACTGACATTGGAACTTTTTTTATTTATTTATATTAGGGCTGCACGATATTGGAAAAAAAACTGACAATGCAATATTTAGTTTTTTTGCAGTATATATTGCAATTAATAAATACATAAAATTAATACATAAAATTAATAATAAATACAATTTATATATAAATAAAAAAGCTTTATTTGAAAATAATTCATTTTAGATTGATTGGGGTAATTTTGTAAAGTATCTACATAAAAATAAAATGCATAAAATATAATAAATGACAGGCAGAAAAACATGTCAAAGCAAATTACAAATGATATATGGTTTTCATGGGAGTCTTAGAGTATTGAGGTACAGAAACTGAGTATTTAAATACAAAAAAACACTGTACAGTCTTCAGCAAATAAATAATATATCTTTGTTAAAGCTATAATGTTATAATGTATTGTGCCTGAATGCATTAACTATAAAATATCACACTTATACAATGCTTTGACTACTGTGTGGATGCACATATTTGTGATGTCAATGCTGAAATGATTCATTGTGCAGCTCTAAGTTATATTTAATATACATCCATTCATTACTTTCATTTGATACACTTTCTATGTATATAAATATGTATTTTTATGTAAAGTTAGCCAATTTAATTTGATGTAAACTCTAAAATGTGACGTCTCATCATTGGCGTTTGTACTGTACAAGTTGATGCAACAATACAAGTACTGTACTGATCTTCAAGCCAACACACGGAGTTATTATAGTCCTAATGTTGCTCAGTATGAACCGAGCGCTGTATGTGTCCCACACAAACCCCCATGATCCTGCTGTTTTGCAGGCCTGCCCTAGCAGCTGTTTCCCAGGGTCAGTGCATTTGTGGCATGCAAGGGGTGACAAAACACATGAAGCACAGGTCATATCTGCTCTGCTAGGAACTTGAGAATGGTGAACACTCATTTTTTTTGCAGATACGAAGGTAACTATTTGCATTTCCCACATATTTGCGCAAGTGGCCTTCTAGGAAGAGCAAGAACTTGAATTTTCGGTTGGCTTTGCCGATGATGAAATAGTTTGGGAGTTGCATGGGGGGCAGGGGTGTATTAGTAAGGGTGAAGTAAGAGGAAGTGAGCTATAGCAAGATGCCGGGTGGTTTAAGGAACTGACTCATTCATTTTTGAGCAATTCCTTCTACAGCTGCTGCATTACGCGACAGATTCATCTGCTTGAGTAGCGTGCACATTCCTACGTCTGGAATTTGACTTAAGCACTACGCATCTAGTGAGCTTTCCTTGCTTTCTACTGACTAGAATCAGGGTGGAGTTACTCAAAAGTGTGATTAAAAGCTGAAAGGGTTTCTCTTTGCATTTTTAAATTTAGGTATAAATGACCACACCGTCAAGACGATCTATACCCTTGTTAAGTCATGATGTGTAGTATACTGTTTCCGTGTCCAAGCTGCTACTCATTTGAATTGAGAAAATATTCATATATGACCACTTTTAGTCATATCACACATTAAAGCAAATTGTATAGTCTAGGGGAATCAAAATAAATTGTTTCTTCGGTGCACCGCGATGCAGACGCGGACAATTCGGTATCGATTCAGTAATAACCATAACCGGTTATTATGTAGTGACGTCATTTATCTCCTATGCGCTCTGTCGCAAGGGAGGTGAGCGTCGTTATTTACAACACTCAGCCAACTCAGGGCCGGCCCGTGGCATAGGCACCATAGGCAAATGCTTAGGGCGCTGTATATCCAGTGGGGCGCCAGAAATGAGCGCGCTCCAGTTGGTTTTGTTTTCGATTTTCCTGACACACTTTCAGTTATGGACGGCAATAACTCAAAAAACGCTTACCCTAAAAAGATCTAAAGTGTGTTTCCTACAGAAAGACAAAGCTGGTTATGTTTCACAGCTGTCTTTCTTTTTTTCGCTCGACATTACGAGCACTGCTCCGTTTAAGCCCTCGCAGTCTGCGTTTACTTTAGCCGACAGAGCTCGCGCTGAGAGGAGCTCTCTGTAAGGGACCGTCGGAAAAGTGCTTATTTTTTTTTTTCTTCGTTTTTCTGCTCTGCTCAGCTCGAGCTCTCCCTGTTGCAAGGGCTTAAGTGTGTTTGTTTGTGTGTGTGTTTGTTTGTTTGATGCTGTTTATGTTTGTGAATGTGTTTGAATGAGAGACAGTGTGTTGCTGTGTGTCTGTGTGTTTATACAGACAGCATGTTATAGCCTCCCCCCTAAAATATAACACTATATATGGAAAGCATCGTCAATGCACCGTGATGCACCGAGATATCGAATTGAACCGAATCAATGGCATGATAATCGTAACCGAACCGAACCGTGAGACCAATATAGGTTCACACCTCTAGTATAGTCACTGTCTACACAACAATATTTGGACTCGCTGCATCACAGACACCAATATTGAAACAATTTAGAAATATTTAATACCTTTCCAGCCATCAGACATAAGGCATGGGTATATATTTTGCAATCGTGGTTTTCAAAAGTAGCTTTGTAAACGTTTATTATTACCGTTTGTTGAGTCTTCCTGTTGGGGTTGTCACGATATTGGAATTCGGTACTAATTAATACGGAAATTTTAAAAACGCCCATTTCCTGCTAACATTTGAGCGCGTTTTAAACAGCGCTGATTTGCTATCGTGTTCACGTGCTCAACAGAAATGACTGTGATTGGCCGCGAAGGGCATCAGTTCACTGAACTCACCGCTGTTTACTGAGTGTAACCACAGATATAGAGGCACTGGAGCGTTTTAAAGCCATGATTCATCAGCGGATCGCTTGTATGTCAGCTTATAGACAAACCAGCTGATCGACGTGACTTTGAAACGCTCCAGTGTCTGTATCTGTGGTTATACTCAGTAAACAGCAGTGACTGATGACCTTCACGGCCAATCACAGTCATTTCTGTTGAGCACGTGAACACAAAGGTAAATCAGCACTGTTTAAGAACACGCTCAAATGTTAGTAGGAAATAGACTTTTTTTAAATTTAGGAGTCCTGCGGAAAAAGTGATTGACAGGTGGTAATTTAAATAACTTATCTTAATTTATTAATGATTTGGTTATGGGTAAAACAAAGACCATGTGGGTCAGGCAGTTGAAACGGTAGGCTACAAATAATTAATTCATTATGAATGAATTAATTATTCATAAATAATTAACTCACCACCGCCTATGACGCGATATTTCACATTAGACATCGTACGATGCCAAATTGGTCGACATCGCCCAACCCTAGTTGAGAAACCTCTTTTGGACAATATTCACCTTTAATATTTCTCTTGCACAATATCCTGCACAACTTTGTTCAGTCTCATGTAAATGTACTTGTCTTAATTGTATGGTTAAGAATCTTATAGTATATGTTAGTTATGCATAGGTCCAGTGTTGTTTGTATTTATGATTCATTTATGTAGCACCGTTGTCCTGCGAGACACAACATTTCGTTCCTCTGTTTGTCCACACATGTAGCAGAATGACAACAAAGCTCAACTTGACTTGAGATGACTAGAAAAGTTCATTTGAACTAAAAAATTTAAGGCACAGGCAGCAATATTATAAATATAGAAATTAATATATATATATATATATATATATATATATATATATATATATATATATAATATATAAATATAATATTATACTGTACCATTGTTGTATTTACTTTGAAGAATGCTTATATACTGAACATGTAACACACATTTTTCACAAAATTGTGCTTTCGTAGTTTACAAATACACAAATTTTGTACTTTGAAAACCTTTCAAAAGTTTACATTTTCATGCCGCCAAAATAATTTGTTAATGCACAACCAAATAAAACAAAAGGTTTACTGTTTTTAAATTAAAAACACAGTTTGAGCTAACTTCTTAGCATGAATAAAAGTCAAAGTATGAAGGAATGAATTGTGATGAATCCTGGAAATGCCTTCTTTTTTGAAAAAATGTCTGTGTGTAATATATTAGAGTCATATTTAGACTTAAAAATGTGTCTATATATACAGTAGGTGACTGATTACTAGGGGTTTGGAACAAACCCAATAAACAATGTGTAAAAGTTTCCCCCCGGAAAACACAAGTCACATGACAACATTAACTTCGCAAAAACTTCTCTCCACTGACATTTGTCTCACAATTGGGTAATTGACTGGAGTGTGGGGGTGATGCTATGAATCTTTTCTCTTGGAGTCCTCCATGCAGTCACACATGACCATGTGGAGGCCATATTCAAATCACATGAGGTCAGTCACACTAGAGACTCAACACAGCCAATAAAACTGTGAAATTATGAGCAGTTGTCTTTAATCCGGACATGCTGATGTCAGTCAACTGAGAACAAGACAAAGACACTGAACAAAAAACGGCTTTCATGAGCTAAGAGTGACCTACTTCATCATAACCTCCCTGCCATGATGGCATGACGTAATGCTTTTAAACAAACCATAAGTCGTGCACATTCAAATAAAGATAATATGCATAATAAACCAAAACAAACTAGTGGTTTAATGTGCACAATTCATTATTAAGCCCATAAAATGACCAAAGAAACAAAGCAACATGTACTACAGTGACATCCAATGCCCATAGTATGTTTTAAACATAAACAGCACTTCATTGGTGCAATCCAACACAAAAGAGCCATTATTATAAGGTCATTCATATCAAGGACAAGCCTGTAGAGCAGTTCATATAGAGACATTCACCTATGCAAGGTAAATAACAAGAAATACAATATAGCACGTTCACACCTAAACTAAAGATATATTAATGCTTTGTTTAAAACACTGAATTATTCAGCTATAGAGAAAGAAATTATATTTACTAGGCTAAACTTTTCAAAGCAAACGGATACTAGTTATTGAGTGAGGTAAAGTTGGTCTTATATTTGCACATTCATTCATTTTTTTTTTTTTTTGGATTATTTATTTATTGCAGAACAAAGCCAGCATACATAGCTAGCAACAACTATATACAAGCCAGGGTTTGCATTAAATAAAAATACATAAAGAAATTACAAATAATAATAATAATAAAATAAAGACATTACCACATTCATTCATTTTTGACCAGGGACAACATGTGACAGTCCCTATATAGTTTACCATGCTACTTTGAATATTTAGTTTGAAATCTCATGCAAGTATGATTTCAAAACGACATTAGCTCTATCTAAATGACTGCTCAATGATACTAACATGTTTTCCTTATTTAGAATATGCTAACAATACTTTTCTGAAATTGTATTATTAAGGAGAAAGTCTAAATGTGTGAATATTAAACCATCTTAATCCCAATCAGTTAATGTATATCATAGCCTACGTGTATGCCCTGACATCATAGATATGTTAGAAACTATATATAACACGTGGTTGTGCTTTGCTGTTGTAACAATAAAGCATGTAACTTCCAAAACAAACAACATAATAAACAATATAAATAAATAACAATTCACCTTGAGGTTCGGAGGTTTAAGCAAAGGCTTCTTGAACAGAGAAGTTCTGGCAGTGAAAAAATATTCCTCTGAATCCTCTTCCAAACTACTGTATCCACTACTCATGGTGCTCGTCCACGACATTTGAAAAGAAACTCTGACACATCCAAAAACTGAGCTTTATATCAGCGAAAAAATACAGTAAGATTTAACTTGAATCAGCACGAGTCACTGTCGCTGCCTAACCATTCGCTTTAATTCGCTCAATAAGGCGAAACAGTCGGCTAATTCCAAAAACGCGTTTACGTTTCTTGTTAAATGTGTATTACCTATATATATAACAAAAGATCGGCGTGTTGAAAATACTTTAAATGCTCCAAACGCCACGCAAATCGCGCTCATTCCTTCTTAAACACTTCTCAAACTAAAACTGAGTGACTAACCGGAGCGGCTCACTGGAAAAGAACACACCCACATACACACACACACACACTCTCAAATACACACACAATGAGAAGCATTTCCTCGTTTACTGCCTCCTGTTGCGTCCCCTACCTGCGCACCTGGATAGTGTTGTTTTCCGGATAACTCCTTTAATTAACATCTTCAAAGTGATATGATGAACTAAACGCATGTTAAACAAAAATATTAATTTATTAGTAGTGGTAATCCGAACACACAGTTCCTCCGCCACTTAAAATAGTTCATTAGTGTAACTGTACACACTGTTGCCAAGCAACGTACACTAAACCGTGCAGCGCATTAATACATAATCCAAATTTAAAAAATGGCGTCGAGAATCGAAAGCGTCTCACTTGCTCAATTAATGACTTAATGTTGATAACTAAGATAAAAAAACTCTTCTAACGAGTAGTTTAGTTCATTTAACTGTTGGCAAAGAAATACAGCAGCTGCTTAATGCATTAATACAGCATTTTAAGACATTTTACAACTTCGAGTTACACTCCATCATTCATCTGCTTCAGTAGTATATTGTTTCTGTCCAAACATCAAATTATATAAATGTAAATCATACAATGTAAGTTCACGTACCTCTATAAGTATGCAGCATACAGACGCAAGCTTTCTAATTTTCCTTTTATGAAACATAGCATGGACTACTTGAGTTGGTGCTGGCCTTCCCATCTGAGCTAAAAATATAGGTTTGGGGCATTTAATACAAGGCAGTACGCCCAAAGGGTGTAGCTGTGGACCAATGCAAACGTGTGGACCTACTGTAAAAGTGGAAGACAGTTTGATGACAGACTTCTGTGAGAGAAGACGTGTGTGTGTGTGTATTGTTTTTTTGTGGTTTACGAGGACAATTTTGGATTTACCTTGTGCCCTTGTAATTTAAAACTGTTAAAAAACATACTTAACGGGGTGTTTTCAGATTAAAAATTTGGCAAAGGTTTCCTGGTATGGTTAGGTTTAAGGGTAAGTGGGTTTTACAGTATAAAATACATTTGTAAGCCTATGAAAAGTCCTCCACCAAAAATAATGTGCGTGTGTGTTCAATTGCTTCAGGCATGAAAGCAACACCTTATTAAAAGCTCTGAATGTTAATTAACATTGTTTGGACAAGGACCTGTGGCCATGGCTGCACAGCGGAAATGAGTTGGCACTACTTTTACATCTTCTCACATTTCAGGTCAAGTTATCTGATTATTCGGTCATGAAGAACCAACCTCCAGCTGCAAGCCAACCATTGCCAAATTACAAGCCTCATTTTGCATGACTTTATTCAGACTTAAAGTCTGGTTTTGGATCTACTCCATAAGCAAACCCATCATTTTTGGGGTTAGCCACTCTTTGTAATTTATCCAAAGACGCTGGGTCCTGTTTTGCTGTAGAAATCTGGAGAATTAGAAAGTGTAAGTTGTACTGTAACAGGCCTGTAGCTGCGTGGGGGTAACAACCCCCCACAAATTTTGCCACTCATTTGACCTATTTTAACTGCCATGTCATCATACATTTTGGAAATAACCCATCAATGGTTTTAAGAATATGCACAATATGACATAAGTGAAGTCAACTTTCACTATTGATCGACTATTGTTAAAAAAAATCAAAAACATTTTACAAGTAGTCTTACCTTTATTTAAAATCCTGAACCTTATTCTTAAGAGAAACAAATGACCAATAAGAAGGTCCGAAGCACCAAAAGCAGCCTATTAATGGTAACTTTAATACTAATTAGGCTGTGTATAAAAATCTAAAATCAAACAAAAAGTTTTCAGAGGTAGCTTAAATAATGTGTGAGGAATTCATCAGAATAATCATCAAAATCAGTCCAGGGCACTCAAAAAACGAGGAAAAAATAATAAAAAGCCTTTATTGACATCGCTGTTCCTTAAAACTGCGGCTACATCAGGTTACCCTGATGAAATCAAGTGTTATCAAAATGTGTAGGCGCAGTTTTAAGAAATAGCCATGTCCGTAAAGGCCTTTTAACATTTTTCCCACATTTTTCGAGGGCCTTAGACTGACTTTTGCTGTTTAATTAGGCTGTTGTAGTTAGATGAATTTTCAAGAGAGGCCAGGAGGAAAATCGTGAAGCTCTTTTTTATATTTGTTTATTATAAATCTTTAGGAAATATTTTTGGCACATCAAAAATGGAGGATACAACAAGCTAATCCAAATAGTGCTTAAAAATGCCACTTATTGGGTTATTTAAACATCGTAATTAAATAGAAAATGAGGTGAATTACTGCAGAAAAGTTCACATTTTGAGAAAAAAAGAACCACCCCTTTCACCAGGCTGGCTACGGGCCTGTGTAAGGGTTAGTTCACCCAATAATGATCATTTATGTACTCACATTCAAGTGGTTTCAAACTTTTATTTGAGTTTCTTGCAGATTCGCACTCTACAACATCAGAAAAGTCCGACCCTTCCTATCTGAACATGCAGCTCAACTCCTTGTTCAAGCTTCTGTTCTCTCCAGACTGGACTATTGCAACTCTCTACTAGCCGGGCTTCCAGCTAACTCTATCAAACCTCTTCAGCTGCTTCAGAACGCAGCAGCACGGATGGTATTTAATGAACCTGAAAGAGTACATGTCACTCCGCTGCTCATTCGTTTGCACTGGCTGCCAGTTGCTGCTCGCATCAAATTCAAAGCTCTGATGTTTGCTTACAAAGCGGCTTCTGGATTTGCTCCTTCTTATCTGCTCTCACTTCTGCAGATGTATGTGCCCTCCAGAAACTTGCATTCAGTGAATGAACGTTGCCTCGTTGTTCCATCCCAAAGAGGGAAGAAATCACTTTCCCGAACTCTCGCATTCAATCTGCCCAGTTGGTGGAATGAACTCCCTAACTGCATTAGAACGACAGAGTCACTCGCTGTCTTCAAGAAACAACTAAAAACTCAACTATTTAGTCTCCACTTTCCTTACTAATCTGCAATTGCCTCTCTGGCTTCACCGCTAACTGTATTACAAAAAAGTTAATAAATTACTAATGTTTTGCTTCTTACACTTTACATACTTGAAACTTGCCTACAGCGCTTATTCATTGTTGCTACTATAGTTGTGTAAGTTGCTTCCTTGTCCTCATTTGTAAGTCGCTTTGGATAAAAGCGTCTGCTAAATGACTAAATGTAAATGTTTCTTTCTTCTGTTGAACACAAAGCAAGATATAGTGAAGAACGCTGGCTAGAACAGCCATTGACATCCATAGTAGCAACTAAAAAAATACTATGTAAATCAATAGCTGTTTTTTTATTGCATTCTTCACTATCTTGCTTTGTATTCAACAGAAGAAAAGAAACAGGTTTGGACCGAGTTGAGGATGAGTAAAGGGTAAAGTTTTTTTTTTTTAAAGCTAAATATTATTCTGTTATATATTCGGGGATTAACATTTATCATATCCTAAGCAAATTTTCCACTCAACCCGTGACAGCCCCAAGCTTTGGCTTGCATTATCAGTCAGGCGAAATTCATTACTGCAACCACCGCCAAACAGTTTTAATATCAACTTCTAAGAGCTCCAATCCGAAAGTGCACAGACTTCAGTTTTTACTGTGTTAACAGCTGCTTTGAGGTTTTGGGCTTATTATGTTTCCAAACAATTTTCCACTTTATGCATGTATATTTTGTATTTTACAGTGCGTCACATATGATAACAGCCCACCCAGTCAAGAGAAAAACGTCCAAAGAGTGAAACCCAAGCAACATCTGCAGTAGATCAAGGACAGGGCTAACCACGCCTCGCAAACTGCAGCTTTCGAGACGTTTGTGGAAGGACAGCGCTTAATTTAAACATGGAGAAGACCTAAAAATACCCTGTCAGAAAAGGGCTGGCCAAAATCCTGCAAACCAAAGGCATCAGTGGTAGGTCAAACTCAGCAGACTGTCAGATTAAACAACTATTTTATGGTTTTGGTGAATTGGTGACTAGTTTAGCAAGATGCTATTTGTTCATTTTCGTTGCTTCACACTTACTGTTGTTCTTTTGTACTTCACACGAGCTTTTTTTCTTCTAAAACATATAACAGCTTATCCAGAGCTGTTCAGAGCCTGATTATCCTTCAACTATTCTGAAGGATAAAACACTGCTCTATTTATTTATTTATTTATTTATTTACTTACTTATTTATTTATTTATTTACTTATTTACTTATTTATTTATTTATTTATTTACTTATTTATTTATTTATTTATTTATTTATTTATTTATTTATTTATTTGTTTTTGTTTTCATTTACATTTTCTTTATTGATTATATTTGAATTAATATTTTCTATTGATTGCTATACAATAGAATATTTGTGCATATGCAGATAATAAATGCATAATAAAGGAAAGTGTAAGTCCCCTCTATAATTCACTGTTGCCAAGGAGCATGAGAAAGAAATGTCCTACTTCACAAGGAAATTCGTTCCCAAGCCAGAACAATGAGAGTCCAGCAGAAATGACCTGTGACTGCAACCTGTAGCTTTTCCCGCCTGTGGGCTTCAGCCTTCATTATACATTACCCACATTCCTTTGCTGAAACGCAGTCACTCATTCTCAACATACACATGCACTTTTCATGAGGTGGCGTTTACGTGTGTGTGTGTGTGTGTGTGTGTGTGTGTGTGGAATGTGTCATAAATCAACTATTTCTCATGCATTTTTTAGTGGCGAGAGCATACAATATGACCTCAGGAAGAGCACACCTTACTGCTCTCGCCTCGTCCCGTCCGGCTGGGTGTGGTTTTAAAGGTTGGAGCGTAAAAACATTTCAGGCCTCTAATTGTCCTAAATTATAAGGCTAAACCTGTAATGACAAATTGCTGCATGTTTAGAGCTTGCTCTTTAATTAGACTTTAAAAGAGCATTGAATTGAGGTAACTTTGCTGACTGAGAGGCCTGTAATTAATTGAGTTTTAGATTCATTTGCACTTTTAAGTGCGTTTATCTTACATTAGAATGACTTTTAGGGTTTGTTTATGGTTATTAGGATGCATTGTAACACAAGAAGACAACTCTTATTCACACTTGGTGTTTAAATGTGAGTTATTCCCACTTTCTTGAATCACTTTCTGAAGAGGGGGGCTGTTTGTTTAGGCTTTTTCTGACTTTGCTATCCAATATATACAGTTGAAGTATGGAACAAAATTAATACCAAATGTATTGAAATAAAAAGCTTATCAAATAGCACAAGCTGAATAAAATAGTACATTTAATTAACAACTGCTTGTATTTTAACGACTTGATTGCCAGGGTATATATTTTTAGGGCCTGATATTAAACACAGCTGTTTATTTAAGCTGTGAATATTTCAGCTAAAAATATTTCAAACATGATTACATACTTAAACATTCCATAATTCATATTCAATTTCCAGAGTTCATGTATGATATTCAAAAGACAATTTTCAATTCATTTTATTTCAGTGCAAAAATTTGCTTCCATAAATTCAGTGGATCAAATTCGGCTGGTAATATTTGACATTGACAATAGTAAATGCTACTTTTGTGCTGTTATAAGGTTTTTTCCTCACTTGTTTACGGGTTTAAAAATCCTAAATTGGTCCACCTGCTAGTGAAAAAGCAGCTGGAGATTGTCAATTTGCAATCTATTGCTTTTCTTGCAGTTCCCGGACGTATTGTCAAATTTTAAGAACCGAATTTGATCCACTGAATTTATGGAAGCGAATTTTTGAACTGAAATAAAATTAAACTACCTTATGAAAATTACCTTTTGAATATTATGCTTAGTATTTTTCACTGATTTTGAATATTTTTTAGGTGAAATCGAAAAATTGAATATGAATTATTGAATTTTTAAGGATGAAAATGTGTTTGAAATATTTTTAGTTGAAATATTTACAGCTTAAATAAACAGCTGTGTTAAATTTCAGGACCTAAAAATACAAACCCAATTTCAAGTCAATTCAAGTCATTAAAATGCAAGCAGTTGTTAATTTAATGTATTATTTTTTTTAGCTTTTGCTATTCAACAAGCTTTTTATTTCAATACTTTGGCATTGATTTTGTTCCATATTGAAGTCAGAATTATTAGCCCCCCTGTTTATTTTTTTCCCCAATTTCTGTTTAATGGATTTTTTTTTCAACACATTTCTAAACAAAATAGTTTTAATAACTTATCTCTAATAACAGATTTATTTTATCTCTAATGTCCCATGCCTATTCTTAATATATGAACGGTGAAAAAAAAGACGACATCCAGAGTGAAAAAGCCCAAACAGACAGTGACCTCAGCTCCTCTCAGTCTAAACGTGAGCCGAGATCTGCGCTTTTCCACACAAACAATCAACGTTTACTATCCCTAGATGGAAATCACAGACTTTACCCCGGCCAAACCTCACATATGCAGACAGTAAAGCAAAGGAAGACTAAATACGAGGTCAGTCGGGACCAGAATCCACACAAAGGACAGCCACAGTAAACCCCAGCACAGGTCGGGTCTTGTCTTGCGGTGGTTTCAGAAAAGTCTTTAAAGAGTCTTTGTGTGTCACTCTGGTGTCTACATTTCATACAGGCATGCTATCGCGCTGAAGTCTGCAGTCTAAACCTCGAGCAAAGCCCCTACTGTACTTTATATCAGTTAATCTAAGGATAAACATTGAGCTAAGATTGTTGTTGACCTCTATAAACAACAGCTCCAGTCAAACTCTATAGGCTGAACCTACAATGAGTTCATGATTGAAAGAAAAGCGAGAGGAGGGATGGAGATAAGGCCTGATGGACTGACCTAAATACATAACATAGTACTTTCTATGTGTGGTTTGTTTTATTTTTAAGCTTATTATTTCCCTGGTTAAAATACTGCAAGTAACTCACATGCTCTTTTACAGTAATTGATCTTAGAAAATTTAAAATGTAAATACAGTGCGGGAAATAAGCATTCAACATATTTAAACATATTTCAACACATAAACATATTTCTAAGGGCGTTGTTGACTTGAAATTGTCACCAGATGTTGATAACAACCAAGGAAATTCATCTATGAAAAGAAAACAAATCTAAATAGTTTACAAATGAAGTTATGCATAATAAAATGTAAATGTATTGAACACATGAAGAAAGGGAGGTGTAGAAAGGCAGTGAAAGCCCAGACAGTGCCTGAAATCTCTCAGTAGTTCGTCAGCAGCCCTCTGCCCTTCCTCAGTGTAAACTAACATCAGCTGCTTCAGTCAAACATCTACGTTAGCAGGAGGATGAAGATGAAACCATTTCAGCAGGACAATTTTCCATAACACAGCCAAGGAAACTCTTAAATGCTTTCAGAGAAAGAAAATCAAGCTGTAGAATGGCCCAGCCAATCACCTGATCTGAATTCAATAGAAAATACAAAATAAAGATCAGATTTGATAGACGAGACCCACAGCACCATCAAGATTTTTACACTCTGTTGAAGTCTGTGAGAAACTCACACCTGAGCAACTTCATTCTCCATATGAGAGTCGACTTTAAGCTGTCATGACATTACGTATCGAATACTCCTCTCCACTGTACTTTAATAGCTAAGGGAAAAAAGGAAAAGTTATGACTGTTTGACTAGGTTTAGCCTTTTTTTTTTGGTGATGGCAGCTTAAAGATAATAATAATACGTAAAATATAAATAAACATAAAATAAAAAAATGTATTAGTATTTCAGAATTAACATTACTATGAAAATGATATATATTTCATATTTAAAAAACATTCACAATTCTGCTGGTAATAAATTAAAAAACTGGTTAGCATTAGAAAGCATGGTTGGAAAAATAATAATAAAATGTTTTTGTAAATATTAAATGCACTAATATATGAACATATATATATATATATATATATATATATATATATATATATATATATATATATATATATATATATATATATATATATATATATAATATAACATAATATATTAGTGCATTTACAAATACAAATTATAATTTATTATTATTTTTCTAACCATGTTTTCTAATGCTAACCAAGTTTTACATTTATTAACAATAATATTCTGAGTTTAGATGCAAAAACCTCTAAATGCCATCTAAAAAAATTTCTAATAAAATCAGTATTTTCTCAGGCTCCCATATCTTGACTCAGTAATTTCATTTTTATGGCAAAGAATAGGTTACTTTCATCATAAATTAACTGAACATAAACATTAGAGGCTGAGAAAAATGCTCATTGTAGAAGAAACTTCCAGACGCACTTAGAGGTTTTTGCATCTGAAGTCATCATATATTATTTATATATTAATATCTAATTATAATAATGTTAATTCTGGAATAATCCTATTTTTATTATAAGTAGAATAAGTATTATATTTTTATTTTTATTTTTATTTTTATTTATTATTATTATTATTATTATTGTTATTATTATTATTATTATTATTATTATTATTATTATTAATAATATTACACCAAACCAAGTACCCTGCAAAAAATCTCTCAGATCAATAAGTTATGACAACTTTTATCAACTATTAATCCTACTTATTTAACTTTTTTGTTAGGCTATACAAGGTTTAGCTAAATTTGCTGTCAATTTAAATCATTTTTTACATTATTAAATTAGCCAGCAATACATTTTTACAGTGCAATTTAACTGAAAGTAATCCTACAATTGTAGCTCATCCGTATTTTAGCTTCATAACAATCCAGTCCTAGTTTTTAGAAACAGGATTGCTATCAGCCCTGCAGGTTTGCAGACACACATAAAGTGCAATCTGACCTGTTGCTGAGCTTTCCACTTCCAGATCCAGCTGGACCAGTGTGTTAATCCAGTCCTTCTGAATGTGGAGATGCCTGGGAGCAATTAGTAAATGCTCATTCACATGCAGAGAGAAACTGAACACGCTTTTCCATGGAAAAAGCTCATTTAATTCTGTTTGATATAGAGGTAGCCACAGCAACCACTGGCTAGTGTTCTGTCAAACACACTTCGGTTTTAGGACCTCCATGGTTTCACTTACAAACAGAGTTAGAGTCGGCTAGTTTAATTAAAAACACTCTTTCAGGGCCTTGAGAACAAATACAGTTATATGCTGTTTCATTTAGTATCCATAACATTTTTTTGTAATTCACTTATTGGGGGTTTACCTACAAGTTCTCTCAGAAGACTACCAAACTGTACAAAATTCCGCTGCACGGGTTCTGACACACACCATCACGCCACCATATTACTCCTGTGCTACAACAATTACACTGGCTTACTATAAATTCACAGATTGATTTTAAGACCTTGATTTTAACTTTCACAGCAGTTCATGGGTTAGCACCCAGTTACATCTGCGACCTGGTGACCCTCGCCACCCCAGCTTGCAGTCTTCGTTCTAGATCGGGACTTACCTTGTATCAGCCACGATGTAAACTCAAGACCATGGGTGGGAGGGCTTTCTCATACAGTGCGCCTAAGCTGTGGAATGCGCTACTCATCAGCATTAGGAATGCTGCCTCTCTGAACTGTTTTAAGAAACTTCTTAAGACTCACCTTTTTAGCATTGCTTTAAAGTTAGGATGATCATTTCGTTAACTTTTTATTCTATCTTATGGTTCTTATTTTTTTCTTGTTTTATTGCATCTTGTATTGTTGTGCTTGTGTTGCTAGTATTTTGCCTTGTAGCACTTTGAGTTTAAGAAAAGCGCATTACAAATAAAATGTATTATTATTATTATTATTATTATTATTATTATTATTATAACAATAATAATAATAATAATAATAATAGTAGTAATAATAATTATTATTATTGTTATTATTATTACTATAATAATAATAATAATAATAATAATAATAATAATAATAATAATAATTATTATTATTATTGTTATTATTATTATTATTATTACTATAATAATAATAATAATAATAATAATAATAATAATAATTTTTATTATTATTATTACTATAATAATAATAATAATAATAATAATAATAATAATAATTATTATTATTATTATTATTGTTACTATTATTATTAATATTATTATTACTATTACTTTAATTATTATTATTATTACAATAATTGTTATTATTATTATTATTATTAGTAGTAGTAGTATAATTATTATTATTATTACTATTATTATTATTATTATTATTACTATTATTATTATTATTATTATTATTATTATTATTATTATTATTATTATTATTATTATTATACATGAATTGAGATTACAAAACAACTTGAGCTGTTCGGATTCTGAATCCTGGTTCTGGAATAGAATCAGTTCCAAGAATCGATTCCTCACTATTGATGTGATTCTTTTTTCGATTCTCAAATTCTCATTATTATATTGTATGACCTAATTAGAAAATTTAAGCGTAGAAAACAAATACTAGATCACTATTTAGCATATCAATTGCCGGTGGACATGCAAAACAATCATTTAAACACTAAATCAACCCAGGCTCATTATTGATATGTACCCCTGCATTCATTTCTGGAGAGCACGAAATATGTCCCAGGAGGTACGTTTTTTGCAGTTTTTGTTTTCGCAAATCCACCAGAGGCCACTGGGTATGCTTTTCAGATCCCAAATTTCTCCTGCAAGTGCCATTCGTGCCTGCTGTTCTAGCGTGAATCCACCAGGTGCCGATGTCGCCTGACTGACGGACCAACTGTTTGATCTACAGATAAGTATTTAGTGTATAATTTGCTATTTGATATGCAAAACAACAATTTTAAGCAATATCACACAAGCAAGAGTGGCGACTTGTGTATTTAGTGAGTTGTAGTACATATTAGACACAATATTGTTTTTTTAAAGAACATCTTCAGCACTCAAACTATGCTGTTTCCTACTACTTATTTAAAATGAGCCGAAACCACACAATTCTTGAGTTTTTTTATTTATTTATTTTATTTTACCCATGTCAATTTGCAAAAACTAATGAGCTAAATTAATTCCTTTATGTTGTCCTAACACAAAACTCCATTGTCTGAAAACAAGAATTTTTTTACAGCGTGTGCATCTCGGTGTTGCTAAATTAATCTGTTTTTGAATCATTTGATCTATTCGTAAAGCACAGCATAGGCTTAGTTTGCATTGAAATACCATCCATTAATGCAACTGAACTGGAATGCAGTGACAATTCAGTTCCCTGTCACATGATGTCACTCCTAAAGTAACCTTTAAATACCCTCTAATGTGGGTCAGGCCCCTTGATCTCATTGAAGAGCCATAATTCACTCGACTTTAAAGAAGTCAAGCCCTCTTATCCTCAGGTAGGTTTTCTCTTCCCTCAGGTCTGAGAACTTAAGAGCTAATCTTCAGATCTTCGTTCAGACAGCTAGGTCAGGCATCCAGTAAGCACCTCTCACGTAACGTTGTTCATTCATTGTTCAAAATAACCAGATTTAACATGCTGCAAATGGCTGGGAGTCGATTCTAAAATGAACTGATTCCTTGATTCAAAGGAGTCAAGAATCAAGAGTCAATTCAAAGTCCGTAAAAGGGAATTTTCCTCCTCTTTAATTAGTCTAAATGAACTGATTATTAGACGGTGACTAGCTAATTACAATAACAGTGGTTATTTTCTACCATTGCACAGCTAAACAGCTAAAACATCCATGTGAACATTCATTCATTCATTCATTTTCATGGGTTGCCACAGCGGAATAAACCGCCAACTAATCCAGCATATGTTTTACACAGCGGATGCCCTTCCAGCTGCAACCCAGTACTGGGAAACATCCACACACACACTCATTCACACACACTCATACACTACGGCCAGTTTAGCCCATCCAATTCACCTTTAGTGCATGTCTTTGGACTGTGGAGGCAACCCACACAAACACAGGGAGAACATGCAAACTCCACACATAAATGCCAGCTGACCCAGCCTGGAATCAAACCAGCGACCTTCTAGCTATGAGTGCAGCAATATCATGCAGCCATGAACTTTAATCAAACGTGACGCAAGCTAAATCAAATCAGTCAATAAGTGAATCAGCCAATCTCTTCACATGATCGCCTGGACTCCATACAGTAGAGCAGATGAGAACTGTGCACTTCAATATCTGTGCTTCTCCACTGACAGTAATCGTAGGCTTACATAAAAAAAAAAAAACATTGCTAAACATATAATGATCTTGACCAGATTGTGTCCCAGTCTCTTTGTTAGCAGGAGTCACATGGGTGTGTGGTCAGTGTGGTGGAGTTAAAGCAAAAGAGTTCCCAGCATTCAGCTCATATCTGCCAATGCACTGCACTACACTATTACAAACAAAACCAGCACCAATCTATTAGTTAATGTATTTACAAATGCTTATAACCTTAATATAATGTAAAAATAATGCAGAAAGAGCTCGTCTGTACTGTGAATCTGTCGACCTGCACTCACATGAGATCCACCAATAGCAAACCACTTCCATCCAATCAATTCCCAGCAAAGCATATCAAGCCCCGCCCATCATTTGTTCTTGTTTGAGACACAGTTTAACTCAGACATAAGTCAAGGAAAGTACTAGAAAGACCACAGTATTGCTTATCAGTTATGATTGTGGTTGTGTGTGAGTGTTTGTATCTTGGATAATGTGTGTGTGAGTGTGTGTGTTTGTCAGATATATCTGCCTGCATCCTGTGAGTGCTTCCTGTCAGGAAATCCTCTCTTTCCTACATCTGTCTGTTGCTTTTCATTTGGATCATATTTACACCTCTGTTTCTGTCTAAGACGTTGTAACAGTGCAGTCATGAATACAGAAGCAGTTTCAAAACTAAATAAGATTATTAAAAAGACTCAAGTAATATTGAAAAGAAGGACAAAATACTTTTACTGCAGTAATTAATTAAGGATTAATTAAGGACTGTAATATTTTTTTCTCGAGCACCTGGTTTGTGTACTTTCTCCACCCCACTAAATGTGACATGCAAGAATTACCAATAATAACACATCAAGGCCTGTTTTAATCCCAAAAAGTTGCATGAACATGATTAAATAATAATAATTATTATTATTATTATATTATTTATTATTATTATTATTAAAGAAATATTTATAATTATAATAATAATAAATAATTATTAAATTAATAATAATAATAATAATAGGAAAATAATATTATTAATAATAATATTAATATTAATAATAATCATAATCATAATAACAATAATAATAATAATAATAATTATTATTATTATTATTATTATTGTTATTATTATTACAATAATAAAATAAAAATAATATTTATAATAATAATAAATAATGATTAAAATAATAATAAATAATAATAATATTAATGATAATAATAAATAATAAAAGTAGTAGTAGTAGTAGTAGTAGTAGTAGTAGTAATAATAATAATAATAATAATAATAATAATAATAATAATAATAATAAACAATAATAATAATACTAATAATAATAATAGTTATATTAATAATAATAATAATTAGTATGATAATTATAATAAAAAATAAATAATGATATTAATAAAAATTCCTATTTGTTATTATTATTATTATTATTATTACAATAATAAAATAAATAATAATAATAATAATAATAATAGTAATAAATTATGATTAAAATAATAATAATATTAATAATAAATAATAATATTAAATAGTAATAAATAATGATAATAATACTAAATAATAGTAATAATAATAAATAATAATATATAATTATAATAATAAATAATAATAGTAGTATTAATAATAATAATTATTATCATTATAAATAATAATAATAATAATAATAATAGTAATAATAAGTTATAGTTATAGTAATAATAATAATAATAATAATTATTATTATTATTATAATTATAACAAATAATAATTATAATAATATTAATTTAAAATATTAATAAATAATAATAAGGATAATAATAATTATAGCAATAAATAATGATGATAATAATAAAAGTAACAATAATAATTATTATAATAAAAGTATTATTAATAATATGAATTATTATAATAAATATAATAATAATAATAATAATAATAATAATAATAATAAATAATGATAAAAATAAAATAATAATAATAAAATAATAATAATAATAATTGTTATAATAATAAAAATACTACTACTACTACTACCAATATTAAAAGTAATAATAATAAATAATGATAATAACAATAATAATAACAATTATTATTATTAATAATAATAATAATAATAATAATAATAATAATAATAATAATAATAATAAATGTTTTTAATAAAAGAACGACAAATAAATCAAAACCAAAATTATTTTAAAGCCTTTTTTTTACTTTTCCTGATTAATGTGATCACTGCTGATCGCAATAACAGTTTAACTTAAAATATCATCATTGTTAAAATTGTGAAAACAGATTCTGAATGCATTAAGGTTTTAAACATTCACATCCACTTCATATTTAGAGTACATAAGCATAACCTTCGACACATGAGTAACGACTGTAGATTAATAACATGCACAATACTAAAGTGACTGAGAATTATTGAAATGCTCATACTCATTTACACTAATAATGTGAGATACGTTTAAGGCATTCATCTGGGATTGTGCTCCACCTTGTGGTCACACATAAGCATCATCATCATCAGTTAACATTCTCTGTAAAAATTCAGGGTTCCACACAATCTGTTTGGACTGTGGGGGAAACCAGAGCACCCGGAGGAAATCCAAGCCAACACAGGGAGAACATGCAAACTCCACACAGAAATGCACCTTCTTGCTGTGAGGCGACAGTGTAAAAAACGTAACAAACAACTTAAGAATTGTAAGAATTGTGTTGTTTCAACTCATTTTAAGTAAGTAGTTTAAAGAAGAAGTAAAGGTCTTTTTTCTGATTGTTTCAGATGACACTGGACTTATCTGTGTACTCACGCTGTGTGAGGCCTGGTTGTTGTTCAGTTGATCCTGAGCGAGAAAACTGAGCTGAACTCCATTCAGATGAGCTGAGCCGCTCTGATGACAGTCTAGCGCCACCTGCTCACGACACTGAGCATGACATGTGTATTTACAACCTGGAACACAGACAAAAACAACAGTTATTGCTTTAATATCATCTTTCTGGATTTAGTAAAAAGCATACACATTGCCTTTCTCAGCATTTTAAATAAGCTTTAAATCAAACAACAATTTAGAAGCTCAAATCTAAACACAGACCCCCTAATAACACACAATTTCTGATGCCAAATAACATAAAAAGGATTGAATGGAGAACCAATACACACTTGCTTTCCACAGAAATTCGGCTTTCAAATCAGAGCCACCGTTCACAGAAATAATGACGCATAACCCCACTCACTTGCTTACTCATCCAGTGTGCATTACATTTCATTATAAAATCCCTTTACAGTTTTTTTTTTCTCATACAGTAACTGTTATGACCTACCTGAGGACTGATGCTTGACTTGCTGGGTTATTTTGCCATAAAGTTTGCAGAAAGCTGCTCCCATCCCATTCAAGCATACGGGTGGAGACAACGCTTTCAGTCTCTAATGCTTCCCTCACGGCATCACATCAGAAACACTCTAACTCATCCTGTGCAGTTCAATCTAAGAGGAAGGACAAACTCATCTGCCTCTCGCTCATGTATTTTCACAATAACTCATCTGTGTGTGTGTGTGTGTGTGTGTGTATCTCTCCCTCTCTCCCTATCGCTCTCTGTGCTGACTCTGTGATTTGACTGTCAAATGAGGAGCGTATTGGCCATGAATTGATGGACATGAACAGGACTTGAGGTGTGGGAGGTGCTTTGTATTTTAAAAAAAATGGATAACAACCTAAAGTAAAAACAACACTAGCAATAATTCTGATTGTCATGCTCTTGGTGTTTTATTTATGTCACAGTACTGAAGATGTAATAAGGAGATGCTGTTTTCTGTGATGCATAAGCAAATGTACGTTTGCATGCACTTGCAAAAGATAAGAGCTCGCAATTGTTATTGTAAAACTGACCCCATTGGCTACTCTTCTTATCACTGTGTTTAGGAGTTCTCAGGTAGAGCTGATTCAGATGTGGGGTAACTGCCATTAGGCTTCTGACTCATACTTAAGCAGCTGACCAATCACAACAGACTGGGCCATCTGACCAATCAGGGCCATTGCATCAATCATTACAGACTGGGCCCTCTGACCAATCACAGCAGACTGGACCCTCTGACCAATCACAGCAGACTCATTTGACAATTTGTCATTTGACCAATCAGAGCAAAGTAGGGCCATCTGACCAATCAGAACAAAGTATAGCCACCTGACTAATCTAGATAAACACTAAATGTTTTATTGACCAACCACAGCAGATTGGGACATCTGACTAATCAGGGCCATTTGACCAATTTTGACCAGGGCCATCCCAACAGACTCATTAGTAATTTGACCATTTGTTATTTGACCAATTGGAGAAAAAGTAAGATCATCTGTCCAATCAGAGCAAAGTATAACCCTCTGACTAATCACAATAAACAATCAGGGCCATCTGACCAAATACAGCAGACTCATTAGTCATTTGACCATTTGTCATCATTTGACCAATCAGAGCAAAGTAGGGCCATTTGACCAATCAGAACAAAGTATAGCCATGTGACTAATCACAATAAACAATCAGAGCCCTTTGACCAATCACAACAGACTGAGCCATCTGACCATTCAGGGCCATTTGGCCAATCACAACAGACCTGCCCGTTGTCCAATCAGGACCATTTGAACAATCACAACAGACCTGGAAATCAGACCAATCAGTGCCAATT